>NC_135405.1:12070155-12112655 GCF_051989625.1 Stigmatopora argus | reverse complement strand
AGCTGGTTAGACATGCCAAAACTCGCTCACCATAGCCAGGACGAAGCGGAAGGCCATAAAGTAGTAGTAGTTGGCGGAGAACGCCACGCACACGCCCAATCCAAATTGACACACGCTGGTAAACATGAGGATCCTCACTCTGCCCACTCTAAAAAAGAATTTAAAAAAATAAACTCTCTGGCTCGGCGAGAGCCGTCCGATGGTCGACTCACCTATCGGCGATGTCCCCAAAGACCAGCGCGCCCACCAGCACCCCCAGCATAAAGGTGGGCTGACACAATTTAGCCAACCAGGCCCGGTCGCACACCAAATCCCAGTCGGTCACTACGCTCTGGTACACTTGGCTGCGATCGTAAAGGAAGGGACCCTGGCATTTTTCCAGCGTTTTATTGGCGGCGGAGTGGTAGAGGAAGTTTTCGGGGACGATCCGCAACGCCCGCTGGCAGCGGCTCAATTCCCACTGCTGCCCGCCGGCCGTGCGCACCACTAAGGGCCCCGCGTCGGCGCCCAAGTCGGGTAGGAAGTCCTCCGGGAGGACGCCGCTGCGGTTGCCCAGGAGGACGTCGGTGACGTTGGCGGGGACGCCGCACACGAAGTTGGGCGTCTCCACCAGGAAGACGGAAGCCAGGTAATGGATGCCGCAGGCTACCGCTTGGAAAACGGCCGCAAAATACACGCATGCTTGAAATCTGCAACAACAACAAAAAACAGTAAATATATATTTGAATGTAGTACCAAAAAAAAAAAATTATAATTATTCCCCAGAAGTTGCACTATATCTATAAAACATTAACAATCAGGCTGATCATTTTAGAATTAAGTGTATTTTGTTGCACTGTGTGCATGCATGTGTGTGTGTGTGTTTAAAGTTAAAAGTTCACTCGAGGGCAGCAGAAAGCTCGCACAGTGAAATGAATTTGGACTAAAAAACATGCAGATATTTGATGAAACAACATGTAAAATGTTCAATTGACACAATGATTTTTTTAAAAAAACAAAGGTGTTTCATATTTTGACTCAAATTGGACATTATTACACACACGTTGTCGATTAGGATATTTGGAAAGCTGACAGTGTTTTTGGTTTGCAAAGACTTAAATGGAAGAAATATGGGATCAAGTTTGCCTACCTTTTAAAATGTCCCAGCTCATCAAATATCCTCTCGACCGTCATTTTGGGACAGTCGTGTTCTGCATGTGCGCGTGTTTGCGTGTGTATGTGTGTGTGGGTACACGTCAACTTAGGAGTGGGTGAGCGAGTGGGAGGGGGCTTTGCGTACCCACATACACACACACTAAGACACAAACAGGCAACGGTGGGGGGTGTTTTCAAGATGTTTTAAGGTAGCCAAGACAGCCAGGGAAAGGCAACAAAATAGAAATTAACTTTCAGACCAACTGTTAATCTTTTTTTTAGAAATATTATAATGAAATCTGTTTAAAAGATATTAAAAATTTAAGAAACTGCCATTCTTCACCATTTATATTTCTTTTTTTTATTTCAAATCTTCCATTTGTTGACCCTTCAAATTATTAATGATTCAAAATAACATATTTCAGCCCCTCCTATTAAAAAGGAGCATCTATTAGCGTCTATGGTGATGAACATGGTCAAAACAAAAGCTTAATGATTAACACGGTGGTAATTGCCTATTGCTGCCACAAGATGGCGACAAAACGGTTTTCATTAGTCGACAACACTCATTTCTCCTTAAGGCCAACTTACTTCTACAAAGCAGCAAATATTATGTTTGCCAATCATACTCAAGCTTAGACACGTCCCTGTGGTCATGCAATATTCCAAATAATTATATATTCACTACATTAACAAATAACTAGTGTCTAACGTTGCTCCGGCGACCAATCCGAGTGCCCGGTTAATCATTGGCAGGGCGGCATTCAGCCGGGTTGACTCACCGTGTGGTCGATTTGAGCAGATCCAGCCAAAACGTGCACAGTGTAAACAATGTTCAACTGTGACTCAAGATGATAGACATCCATTTAGATGGCGTCCAATCGTCCTTTCTAAATAGAAACAGAAGAAATGACACAAAATCAAACAAAAGTCACCCGTAAAATGAGCAGGGAGTGACACAAAATCAACCCAACGTGCAAAAAAAATATTTCTCTTTAAAAAAAAAAGAAAAAAAAAAGCTTATATTTTATATTACCGTTATTGTGATAGAAATATATTGAAAAATAAAATATGTACTGTAATACAGAATTTATTATGGTACAAAATGAATGTAAAATATACTGCATGGATGGATTGTAATGCTCAAATCTCGCCTCTTGATGGCAGTAGAGGTTATAAAATCTTTTTTATATAGCTTAGTTTAACTGATTTTTGTTATGGATCACATTTTGCAAAAATGTCAAAAGTACGGTTGCCACAATTTATTGATTAATCGAAAACTAATCTATCCACAAATGAAATGATGGTCACTTAATAAAAAGTTTAGTCTCAAAATAGCATTCTCCAATTCCTCATTCATTTTTAGTTCTCCTAAAAAAACATCAGTAAATATTTTCCTATCTTTGTATGAATTTGAAGATGATCAATGAGTGCCACATCAAGTAAAATGAGATTCAGCTAGGGAGGTCTTTAAGCGCGTGTGTGTGTGTGTGTGTGTGTATGAGGCGGAGTCTTGAGGAAAAAAAAATGTATAAATGAAAGAGGCATGTGTGTGTGTGTGTGTGTTGGGAGGGAATTGCACAAGTATTCCAAGATGGGCTAGACCGAGCATTGGAAATGGGCTTGCTACTGCGAGCGGCCTTGCTGCTCGCCGCCGTGTGTGTGAGCGTGCACGTGTACCTGGAGAGAGCACGGACCGCCGCACCTGCGCCCCGGACCGGGGGGGTCACCGAGGACGGAGAGAAGGGGACGCTGGAAGACGAGGAAGTGCCAAAACTGCAACACAGGAAGGTTTGTCTCACTAATATGCGGTAAATTGGACTGCTTCGTAGTGTGGGTGAAATGTGGGTGGCTAGGAAATGTCATTTGGAAAATGCCAGTCAGCTTAAAATTGATGTGTTGTTGCTTTGAAACGAGGAAAAAAAGGGTCTGACCTGGGTCACGTCTGGCGGGGGATAAAGGAAGGTTGGAGGTGAGAGTCGAGCTGTCGGGGGTCCCGTGAGGTAGCCTAGGGGGGGTCGTCAGCCGGGCCACACCTTCTCTGGGGAGTGCTACAATAATTTAAAAAACAGATTTTGACATGAATGCAAAAAAAACTATTTTTGATGATTTCTAGGGTGTTTGAATGACTGCCCAACGAAGGGTAAATAATATCCCTTTTTTTTTTTAGAATTCCGTGTACTTTAAAATAAGATAACCATAGTCATATTTAAAAAATGATAGTTTATGCCTTGACTAACATGAACAATAGTTCCTTGTGTGGACCACTCCAAAAAAGGACCTATTAAAACACACAAAGTCGCTGCGGCGTCTCATAAAAGTTAGCAAATTGGGATTAAGTGGCCATATTAGGAAGAAGGCGTCTTTAGACAATCGCTCAAAGGTTAAGTGACATTCAATCGACGACCCGCGGAACAAAAGCGGCTCTGTTGAGCGGTCGCAGACAAAATGATCGGCGTGCAACACAATTCTCCCCCTCATCCATGTTGTCTGGAAACATTCCACTCAATTCCCTCAATCCCATCGGCCCCCTCCCCGCTTGAATGGGGGCATTGACCTTTGCAAGCAAAGCCGCGGCGGCCATGTTGTTTGGCGAAATCGCAAACGCTGACAGACGCCTGCTTCAAAATGAATGAGGCATCGAGTTAGCCAAAAGTTAGCATTAGCAAAAGAGGGACATCAATTTAAAAAAAACCTATCGACAATAGGCATTGTATTCATTCTTCTAATTTAAATCAAGTACTTTTAAGTGTATAAATAAGCTAAATGATACAGTAGTTAATACCCACATAGTTTATAAGCAATCAAACTGCATTCCCCACGGCGACTATTTAAAGTTATTATTATTAAAGCTACATATTTTTCTTGTGAGGCCATCTCGTCCATATGGCGCTCAGTGTGCTGCTTTTCCGAGAGACATCTCGCGGCGTCTGGGACGGCGTCCAAGTAAGGCGAGGGCGTACATGGGCACGCAAACATGTTTTAACGGCGACGTCTTACCCGAAGTAGCACGTGCAAACAAGAGCTCATAAAATGATACATTCTTTGTTTTTACCAGAAAGGATACCATTAGTCTTTTGGTAGCGCAGTAGTCGCAAATTGACAATCCGACACGCTGATTTAACCGAAAACACGTGGGTAGACTGTAAAAATAATCAAATAAATTAATCCAAGCTGCTTTAAGATATATAAATTGCGCAAAATGAAATATTTGCCACAGCTCAGAATGCCCGCCCCCCCTTTTGGGCCCCCCAGAACTATTTTTCTAGATCCGCCCCTGGTCACCGTCACGTTTACGTCGGTATGCCCGATATCTGCGTGTCTTTCTCTTACCTGCAGCCCATTGTTTTGACAGAGCGTCCCTCCCTCTTGTTTAATCTGCTCATCTCTTGTTCATCCATCCGTCGGTCCGTATCTCGTCGGCCGAGGGATCCTTCACGGGTGACCTGGCTTCTGAGATTCCTGCCGCACACTCTCGGGTCTTTGAAGTTAGTTACAGCGTAAAATACACACGTTCAAGCATTCTCTGGAAGGATGCTGCTGTTTCGGAATGAACCGAATCAACTCAAAGTCAAAGAATATTTAAAAGAAATAATGGTCGGATAGATAAGACTCGTTTCCAGGTCTTGATGACTAGTTTGCCGCCTGACTGAACACTTGATTTTGTCGCAGTGCTTCTTCCTGGATTTTAAAACTATTTTCCAGAAAGACGTTAAAATATTTTCGTTTTTTTCCAATGGGTGCAAAAGTTGGATCGTCCCTGTCACGCCGTTCACTGGTGCCAGACCTCCCACTGAGTTCGTTGTCCCAGATATCTGCCACGTAATCAGTTGTCATGTTCCAACCTGCGCGGAATACAACTATAGACAGTCAAGTTGTTTTGGCTTCAGAAGACGACTGACAAAGGAGTACTCACCTCAAGGTCAAAGCAGGATAAATATCGTCTGTTTCGAACAGATGAAACTATGGTGACAGCAGATTAATAACATTTTTTTACTCCTATAAGCGTACAAGGATAAAACAGGAGCTGACTTTAGCGTCCTCAATCTGAGTTTCTGGAATGTTTCTATTTGTAAACACTGCAGGTGCGTCGGTGGCACATCGACCTTCAGCCTTGGGCCAAACAAAGTCGCTCGCTGGAGGATGAGGCCAAACGATTTCTTCACTACATCACAACACCGCAAGTAAACCACAGAGCACCCAAATACATCCTTCTCTTTTTCACTTACCTGACTGAACCTTACTTACGGATGGATCTGAACAACCTTTGGACCTAAAATTAGAAACACAAAACATCCTAAAAACAGACAAACCTAGATACCTACCAGTCTTGCTGTGTGGCTACTAGTTTTTTTTACCTAGGTCTACAATGTCTTCTGTGTCTGTCTTGCTACTGCAACCAAGAAATTTCCCAAAAAGGTGATGAAATAAAATTCGAACCGAACATAACATACCAATCAACCCACCAGTTTTACCTTAAAAACAGACAAACCTAGATACCTACCAGTCTTGCTGTGTGGCTCCAGTTTTTTAACCTAGGTCTACAATGTCTTCTGTGTCTGTCTTGCTACTGCAACCAAGAAACTTCCCAAATACGGGATGAAATAAAATTCTAACCGAACCTAACCTACCAATCAACCGACCAGTTTTACCTTCAAAACGGAACCTAAATTGCATAAATTAGCTTTTCTTTTCCTCAGGTATCCTGCCTGAACCCCCACACGGACCCAGACCGGGTCTGGGCCGTGTGCCTGGACCCAAAGTACAGCCTGACTCACAAGATGCAACAAAAGCATTGTCGTGTCTACTCTTTTGGGTAAGCCATCCCGATAAGAAACCAAAGCTTCGATACCCCAACATAGAACAGAACAGTGAGTTGGATACACGTGATGATGAGTAACAGCTGCACATGTGGTTTTAGTTATGGATGAAGATGTCAGACGCTGCTACGCTCCATCAATCCTTCAAATGCAGCTGTTTTCTTGGCGTTGCATTCAGATTTCTTCCCATAGTCGCAAAGTCCGACTCTGTCTGAGACTAATTGGTCACCGAGAGACTGCTAGCATCTTCACCGCTAATTCCCAATTTGTCGCGTGACGGTTAAATTAGAGAAAAGATAATCCTCTAATCGGAATCAGTCTCCCTCAAGCAAGTCGGGTCAGATCCCGCCAGGACTCTGGGGCAGTTGGTCTGCTAGAGATCATTAAGTTAATGAATGACTTTGTTTGTTCTGGCTTGACACTACCCTGCTGCTTTCTTTACGACACTCAGATCCGCAGGGGTCTTGACTTCTAAAGGAAGGGAAGTGTTCTTAATCCGAAGACCAGGCGACTGCCAAGCAGGTGTACCTCGAAACGTCTGAACCACCTCGAAAAACTGTGTCAAAAGTAGTCCTTTTTCTGTCTCCGTTCCAGAGAATCCTGCAAGAAACGAGCTAATATTTTTAAAAAACACATTTAAAAAGGCAAGGTGCCCTAGGATAAATGTTCAAAGAAATCTAATCCAGATCCTCGTCCCCTATTTGACCTCAATTATACTTGTTAAAATCTATCCAAGGCGCCATGTGGGACCAACTCTCTTGAGTGGTCTGCTCTGCTTTAGTGGGTCTAAAGTAGAAGTCCAATTTAAATCTGACTTCAAAACAGACGCCATAGGTCCTTAAATTCGTAATTGCCAACGTCGTTCTCATTCGGATGGGAGTCCACTCCTTCCTGAGGTCCTGGCTTGAACTATTCTTTAGCAATAGCCATTTTTGAGCTCCAGGAAAACAAAAAGAAGAAATAAAAATACACAAAACAAGCTAATTCTCCACTTTGCAGTTTCTAGTGACAAACGATTACGGTGAGAATTCACTCATTGCGTCAATAATTGAAAAGACGTCACCCAGTTGTGGGCGACCTGATTTGTTCCATAAGTTGTCTGAGGTGTCGCTCTCGTCCACATTCCCCCCGGCGGACTCCCGATGAAATATTTAGTGGAAGCGAAAACAAGCTGAGTCTCGGCTCCATTTCTCTTTCTCTGCATCATTCATGCTGCCGCTAATGGGATGCAATTTGGGGCCTCATCTGTAAAAGATGAGTACTGCAAAACGAGTTTTCCCCTTCAGCAATCAAAGCAGAAACAAGACCCCAGGGAGAGTATGGAGACGGGGGCTGAGGGGAATAGGGCCAGATCAAGAAACCCAGATTTGTGGCGTGTTGGAATTGCCAATCCAACACTGGCAATTTTGCTTCCAGGTTGGGGCCCAATAACCGTGGCTTTGAACGGTCCCTGGCCACATCCGGGTGCGAGGTGCACATCTTCGATCCCAGTTTAAAGGAGCCGCACCAGCAACGTAGTGAAATGTGGCTCCACCGCCTATCCGTCGACTGGAGGGACCCCAACCCCGCCGTGGTCGCCCAGCGTCAAAACACCAAGAAACTAGCCGCCATCCTCAACGACTTTGGTCACAGAAAGGTAAGAAACCGAAGACCGCATTCCTAGTACCACAAATCCCCCCTCTAATCTCAGCATTGGGCAAATCCTTAGGATTCCTTTGGAAAAGAATCTTTTGTTTGTCTAAAGTGGCGACGGTGCACTTCACTTTCATTACGCTAACCAGACGAGCGTGCCGAGGCTTTCAGGGTTTTAAACGCGGCGTCACACGGCATTCATCCTCGGAATGAGGTTTTAATGGTGGCGAGTGCCGTGGGTCAGCACAATCGGCGGCTTCCAATTAGCCAGATGCTTAAGAAAAAAGGCATTTGCACAGCAGTGTGCAAACAGAAAAGCGTACAGTCATTAGTCGAGAACTGTTGAGAAGTTAACACAGTCAGCTTTGTGTCAAGGCCTCGGGGATCCAGTCATGAATGAATGAATCTGATCACTGGCTCGCCTAAAAAGTTTAAGCATTCTTCATTTTATCTTCCCAATTCCAGGTGGACGTACTGAAGGCCGACATGGAGAGTGCCGAGTGGAAAATCCTGGAGAATTTAATCCTGGAAGGGGTTCTGGACTCAGTCGGTCAACTGCTTTTGGAGATTCACCTTCATTGGGCGGGTTTTGAGGTGGCGGGAGATGATCCTTCTGTGGTCCGCTTTTGGTTCAGCTTGCTGAAGGAGCTGGAACACGCCGGCTTTCGGCTATTCCACGTTCGCAGTGATCCGACGCTAGCGCAGATCTTTCTGCACAAGAACGTCCTGAATGCTAGCAGTGCCTACACCATGGCGTGGGTTAACACGCGGTGGGCGCCCTGAAGCGGTTTGGCCTTGGGGCAAAGGGGGTTGGTTGAAGCTCAGCTTTTTTTTACCTTTTTGGTTGACCTACTTCTCACCCAGTCGCGTGTTTTCCTGCTCTCTAATGACCTTAATATGCCTCCGGACGATGTTATGCTACCTCATGTTAGCTGAACTTCTTAGTCATTGGAGTTCATGGCCCTAGAGTAAATTCACAGCAACAAACAGATGAAGTCGAAAAAAGAGCAATATAGCATTAAGATCTATAAATAATAATGGAAAGAAATCTGCAATGGAAGAGATTATCAATGTTATGAGTCAAATTGCCATACAATTTTTTTTGTCTGCTCATGAAACAAGAATTAATGACTGCTATGTAAACAAAAAAATAAATAAAAAATAAACCAAGATAATAACGGTTAAATTGAAGGACAGTTTATTTCCGCAAACCTGACTGCAAAATTAAAAATGTTTTTTTCAAAAAATGTCACTGAAACAGGACAACGTAAAATAATAATACAAGACATCAATGCACCCCTGTTAGCAAAGTTGTTGTTTTTTTGAACATAACTTTGTACAAGAATATTAACTGGGGAATTGGGAATAGAAAAATACACGGCTAGGATAAAACTGGATGCCAGCCTTAACATACCTAACTTTTTTGTCCACGCGGCGACTTCTAATCCCAGAGTTTAATTAGTCCGTCCCAACCGCAGGTGATGATTTTGGACGTTTCATGGGGATGCCACAGGGCGCTGATGCACACCTTGTCGTGCGCTTTGATCCTGTGGTACAACCTGGTGGTCTTCCAGTCCCAGATGTTGAGTTTTCCATCAGCATCTCCTGACACAACATAGCTGGTAGAAATATAAATGTATGTTAGTACAAAGAAGGGTTTTTCTTTTGTGGGTATTAAGGATTTAATATTGCTCTTGTTGCTGCACAATGAGTCTTTATTTTAAGACAATTACACTTCTGGAAGAAAAAAAAATACACTACATTTTATGGTACTCGGACGATTCGTCGAAAGTCGTTTCGCCGACGGACGTTGGAATGGATGTCTCGTCGAAAAAAATAGTGTATAATTTGTTATTTTATTAAACAAAAAAAGTGGGGATGTTTCTCGTTGTGTTGTTTTTTGTCCCGAGGTTAAAAAACATACACACACGATCCGGGGGCGGGGAGAGCGCGAGAATCCCGTTTCGGCGAACTGTTCGTCGGCGAAACGTCTTTCAGCAAATCATCTGGTCACGCATTTTATTCCTCTGATGTGACTTGTTCCACATTCGTCTTTCCTCAACTCAACGTCAGATGGATTATTTACCTCATGTCCGGGGAGAAGTCTACTTGGCAGGCGTAGCCGGCGACCATGTGGCCCTTGAAGATCTTCTTCTTGTTCAGACGGAAGCGGTTTTGGGCGCCGAAGATCAATATTTGATTGTCCATGGACTGGCAGGCAAGCCACTTGCCTTATGTTTGGAAAAGAAAAAGGCAGGGTCGAATAAAAAACATCTTTTCTAGAGCAGTAGACGGAGCCGTTTTGGTGCAAGTGGACACCAACTGAGATCCCATGCATAATTCAAAAGGAGCCGAGATGGGACAAATATAAACACAGACCCAAGGAGGATAGAAAGATGGGATAATATGAGCCCAGACACCTCGAAACGTAGATAAATCAAAACAAAAATCTGAATTAGCAAAACGGGTACATTGTAAAAACAGTCTAATCCAGTTTGCAGGATTTATGGTACTTTTCTTCCCAGAAAGAAGATCATAAATTAGGGATTTGACTTGGATCACACGGCTCAAATAAGCGGCTTTAGCCCAATCTATCTGGGCTCCGGCTGTCCCGCCTGGTAAATCCGACCAGCTAATAATACAAGATGCACTGGCGCAACCCGTACTCAGTGAATCCACTCAATCGCGGCATGCCCGGGAGGGCCCGGTTGCTCTGCTCTTTTGACTCACCGTTAGGAGAGAGTGTTACTGCCGGCATGGAGTGCATACTCGGCTCGGCGATGTACTTGAAGTCCACGGGGATGTCCCTGAAAAAAATGGGGAATATAAAATGTACTGAGAAACATCTGGACTAATGTTGAGCTAAGGTAGCATAACATAACGACACTGACTGTGGACTTAATGATGATCAGGCTTAATACCAAAATTTAAGTAACATTTTGGCGTTAGGAAAAAAAAAATGTTGTTAAGTAGTGTTTGACCAACTTGCTATAATTTTACATTCATGTAAGCACAATTTTAGCATTAAAAAGGGCAAAAAAATATGTTGTGTACATAATTTCAAAACTGGTAGCAGTACAGTATTGGCATCGGCTAATACCGTGCAAACATGGTGGCTCAAAAAAAAATGGTATCAGTGAAAGGGATTTTTTTTTCTCACTAAAATGAACAAAGATGGCTGCCAATGAGGTAACATAACATCAATACAGCGCCAGCTGCTGTAGCAAGTAACGTGAGCCTCTTCTGGCGACTTAAACCTAATGTTGTCATAGAGTTGCTTTCGCAAGCCTGGTGAGCAAGCTGAGGGAGGGAAAAAAAATAGATAAAAAAAAAATGGGAGGAAAATAATAGCCGGGGGCCGGGTGGCATCTGTGGGAAGAAAAAGGACAGTAAAGCCGGGCGAGTCCTATCGCTTGCCTGCTTTGCTCCCAGGCCGACCTAATAAAGCCCCAGTACAGTCTGTTCTGTGAATTTTTTTTTTGTTGCCAGTTAATCCTTTTTTTTTACGCTGGCACGTTAGCCTGACGATGATTAGCTGGCGCTGAAAATTTGTAAAAGGTCATGCAGTTCAGTTGTTGTGGTGATTATGGACTCACCACTCCCAAACTCGAAGACTCTTGTCGTCCGACGTGCTAACGAAGCGGCGATTCTCGTCGACGAAGGTGATGGTGTTGACGGCGCCCAAGTGGCGGTCGTACTCCTGAACCACTTCGCCGGTTCTGATGTCCCACTGTCAGGGAATGGGAAAAAAAAATGGGCAAGTTACATTTAAAAAGAAATCTATCAGTGATGTCAAATTTATATTTAATGGGGAGTTTTTGTTAACACAATAATGATTGCCAATTGAAGAGTATTTATTTTGTGGTTTGTATTTTAATGTAAATAGGAGACAAATGAGGAGTTTGAGGAACTACCAAAAAAACTGAAAAGTCATTATCAAAAATGAAAGAAAAAATGCTAATTTCATGGGAATTCCTTTAATTAAATCAATACTAAATCCGTACGAGTCATTTTTTTTGCTTTTCGGTTTCACTTCAATACACCTCATTTGTCTTTAACCTTGAAACCCAATAAGAACACACTGTGCTTCAATAACTCCTTATTAACAGCCATTGCCTCGCAACAAGTTTCTGGAAATCCACTTCCAAACACTCCCGTCCTTGTCCTTTAATTTACATTTTAGTCCCATCACTTGGGCGTTTCTCTACTCTAAAAGCATGGTGATTAATGCTCACTGGCTGTCACGCTGGCACACATGACTAAACACGGTGTCGTGCTGCAAGATGGGACAGGAGGGTGTTTTACGCCGCTTTGGGCACAAGGTCACTCGGAGACGAAAAAAGAGGCGGATCAGCCGTTACCTGGACTATCTTCTTATCCGACATTCCCGCCACCAAGAGATTCTGTTTTTCTTCATCTGGGTTGAACTTGACGCAGTAGGGAACCTTTCTATTCGTGAAGCGGGATATGCACTGCCCTGCATAGTGAAAAATCAGAGGGGGATTTAACTCTTTACTGCCCCCTGCTGGAGAGGAACACAATTCCCCACATTTTTCACCCTCCTACCCAAAAATAAAAAATAAAAAGTGGACTACGAACGTACCAGTCTCTGAGTCCCAGAGTTTGATGTAGCGGTCGTAGCCGGCGCTGAGGAATTTATTGCCGCTGTTGTTGAAGCAAATGTCGCGCACCGCTTTGCTATGGCCTGGAAAAAGAAAACAAAAAATGTGAATGAATATCAAAAACTAATATGAAAAAGTCACTTTGAGTCCCCCTGGCCTCATTAGCATTTCCCTGCAACTGCCTGCCTGACTTTGATATCACATTTATTAGACGCATGTAAAATCTGGGGTAATGAGGGGGGTTTTGGGACCAAGGATAAAGTGAGAGCAGTGGGAGATGAAAGTGGGATTTAATCTTTAAATGAGTTTTTTTTCCTCGCTCAAAGACAACATGGCGGCTGCAGGGGACCGCTGACAATTTGGAATCCTCCCAAAAGAGTTTGTTAATATTGACGCCGATAGATGTCCAATCCATTTTGACTCAAATTGTAATAAAAAAAAACTCCCTCACACAGTGATTAATAATTCTGTATAATACAACCACTATTTGAAACATGAATTTGGAGCAATATGATTTTTTTCCTGTTTTTTTTTTATAAAGAGGATGCAAACTCGTGACAAATAATATTTGAAATGTTATAGTGAAAATTTAAAAACGCTAACATTTTATTTTAAGATTGATTTTTAAAAATTAGCTACGAAATAACCAAAATACATATATTTCTTAATTGTCCCCATGTTTAAAATTGATTTACAACATTCATAGTCCAAGTTTTCAACAGCTAGTGCGCAAATGAATGTAATAACAAATACTAAAATTGTGAATCGATAAGTCAACTAATTGCAAAAGCAACACTGTAAGCCCTAACACAAACTATTAAATAATTATGAGCAATACCTGAAATTTCTCTAAATGTTCCTTTCGCCAGGGACCATACAACGAAAACAAGCTATAAATACCTTCACTTTGGGATTCAATTAAACCGGAAAAATCTGCGTTTTTCTGATGAATATTACATTCAATGGTAGGATCACATCAAGAAGACAGGGGAAAAAATAAATAAAAAATCAAATCACTCCTTTCCATCCCCTCCGATCTCGTCATCCCTGGCCTAATGAATAATGCATATTGTTCTGTGAGAGAACTGACAAGCACAAGTGTGCAAAGAAACATTCCTTCCACGACAGCTCTGGAGAAGGCTGTCGAAAAGTGACCTGTATGCATTTACCCTCGACCGATTCTCCTCAGAAAAACACAAACGCTGTCAAAAACCAACATTCTATCCACTGTCCTATAACGAACAATGTTTGCTTACTTACCAATAAAGGTTCTTATGCACCTCCTCTCATTGTAGACCTCCCACAACTGCGGAAAGAAAGGCAGAAATTAAAAAATGCGTTGAGAATATTGAGGTGTCCGTTATAATACTTTACCTTAATCTTACAATCCATGGAGCTGGAGAGCAAAAGATGGCCAGAAAGTGGAAACAGTCGAATGGCGCTGACACCCTAGAAGACATGTGGACAGATGGCATATTAACATCTAGTGCACATGTGTCAAAGTGGCGGCCCGGGGGCCAAATCTGGCCCGCCGCATCATTTTGTGTGGCCCGGGAAAGTAAATGATGAGTGGTGACTTTCTGTTTTAGGATCAAATTAAAATCAAGAGTCCTTTAAATTTCCCCAGAAAAAAAATCAGCAATGTAATGAAGCCGCGATATTCGAGGGATTGCTGTATTGATGTAATTGAAAAATGAGGAATTGGTTAACACACATTGGCAAACCGGTGAAGAACAAGCACTTGTTTTATCAATAGCTTCTTATTTAATTTATTTATTGCTTTTGGGGATTTGGGGCTAGCATAGTTTAAAACTAAAATCCAATTGTGATATTACTGGTCGATACTATGATTTCGATTGGATTCAAGATTTTTCCAGACCAAGCTTTGGTACAAAAATTTTTGCGCCATTATAATTGCACTATCAAGCCTACAACTAATAATGCAAAGTCATTTAAATGTTATGTTATACTTCAAAACAATAACAGAATTGAACAGAGAACACATGACCAAATTTGTTATTAAAGGTCGCATACGAATTAGTTTTCTGGAGTTGAAGGAGAAACCGATGAAATCCCAAACCACTCCAGCAACGTTTGATGTTTTCCCACGTCCGCGGGGCACTGTTTAGGCTAACGAGGCTTCGTTTGCAAGTCAAAGTGATGACTTCAAAGCTAGCGAGCTTCTTGTACTTACCTTCGTGTGTCCGGTCCAAGCATGGATTTGCTTTTTGGGCAGGTAACACTTGTCCGGTGCCTCGGTGGAACGCAGGTTAACACCCACGTCCTGTGGGATGTGCAAGTAGGACCTGCCTTGGTAGTCGAACATGTCTTTAACTGGTGAAAACCAGAACAAGAGGACGACGTTAATGATCATTTTTCAGTCAAAAACCCAACTGTCCCCAAAATACGAAACTTACTATGAAGGACAGACTTCTCTTCTGCCGGAGCTTCTTCTTCAACCCTCCCCCGTTTTTGCCTTTTGGCCAAGTACTCATCCAACTCTTTCTTCTCGTCCTTTAAATCAATTCAATCACGTTCATAATCACGAAATAACGTTTTTGGTAATATCGCTCGAACGAGAGCGTTACCTCGGTGGGTTTTGCCACCAATTGCTCATCCACGTATTTGGCCCACGGTCCCAAGTAGTTGTCGATATCTCCCGCATCGCCTCCTTTGACCTTTTTCCTTTTGTCCGTCCTTTTGTAAGCGGTCTCAAAAACGGTCAACCCTGGAGTGAGAAAAATATCAAATCCATTCTCAATTGTTAACATCTCATGTCAAATACTCCAAAATTTTACCTTGATTTTTCTCAGCCTCCTCCACGGCACCGATGTAACTACTGCCGGTTATTTGGTTGGTGTCTACGGATGGATCTAAAGCATAACCTGGAGAGGAACGTTTAACTCAAAATTAAGACAAAACTATTATTATACAAGTTTGACTAAAGCCTACCGAGCGAGGAGAAGGTCCTCCTCTGCTGTTCGAACATGAAGTCGTTGACGTGAGCCGGTTCGGCGTAGCCAGATAACATGTTCCTTGGGGCGGCCATCTGTTGGGTTTGGAAGGGGTTTTCTGGTCCAAACTAGGAGGGAAAAGCATGCATAGTTCATTCAAATTCGAGTTTATTGCAATGCTCTTTATGAATGCGATGATACTTATGATAATAGAAGATAAAACAATCAAATACATCTAGTCAAGTTATATAGCAAACTTACCTCTGGAGCAAACATGGTTTCATAACTTGGGTTATAGGTGACTTCTTTTATGGAAGGGTCAAGATGCACGCCGGTTTCAACAGACTCCTACAAAAGGATACACAGAATGAATTTTTAAAAAATTGCAGGATTTTGACAATTAGCAAACAATTTCAGGCTGTTGTTGTCAATGGCAGCTAATGGGTTAAGGAAAGAAATATAGAAAATAGTTTATCAATTTAAATTGCCAAGATTTTTGAATTGACAAGGAACTAAAATACACTTGAATATTCTTCCCTCCATTAGCATTTTCAACGGGATAACAAAAATACGTTTTTATTAAAAGAACGTTTTAATTATTTCCACGACGCTGTTTAATAACGATTCTGATTCTAATATAGAAATCATTTCCACAGCATGCTTAGTTTAGCATGTAGCTAGTCGAGACTTCCCCTTCTCGTCCGCTAAAAGACATCGGTACTCGTTGCTATGCTAAATATACATACATGTCTTCCATTCAAAAATAGAATTTAAAACAAAAATAATATACTAGCCGACATTAACGCCATCAGCAGTAAATTGACTATCAGTATCAGTTCTGTACAATAGTTAGCATATTAGCAGCGGTGCCTACCTTCACGGCGACTTCGGGAGCGGAATTCAGAAGTGCTAACGCCATCGTCGACGCAGATTGTAAAGGCTTTAGGTGAGCCGTTGCGTCCGGATTTGTAACGTCCATTTTTTCGGGACTCGTGCAAGGATGGGACTCATTTTCCGAATCGGAATCGCTGCCGTAGGAAACGAGGGAAGATACGTCGGCTGACATCTTGGATGTTGTGCTTCGCTTTCCCCGACGGAAGTGAGGGAGATTGTCACTTCCGTTTTTTTCTTTTTCGTTTTGTTAAAATAATAAATTACATAATTCAATAAGATAGTTATATTCGTAAGTTATTAAAATACTGAAATAAACAAGTAATAAATTTATAAGGCAATTGGGCAGGCTATAATTTTTAGAACTATAAAACCTTACGTTAATTACTTTAACATATTATTTTTCAAATGTAATTACTATAACACTACGTACACCACAAATCCAAGCATTTAAGCCTGTTTTTATTTATTTTTTATATACAACTTAAATTTATGAACACCATACGTAACATTTAGTCTCCATCCTTTAAACAGTTATTAACGTGTAGTATATATATGTTGCGCAAGTTTATTTACCTCCCATATTGGCTCGGTTGTATAGGACGCTTTGGCACCCCAACAATAGAGTGGTTCGTACCATTGTGTCCACTTATTAGGGGGACATTCATCGGCAAATTCTTGCTTTTTTTACACCCTAATACTAAACGCGGAGTGCCAAACGCGTAAGTAATATTTTAATGTATCACTTCGATACCTCACGTGATAAAAATAGCTTCACAGGCAGAGTTTAGCACGTATTTCTGTACTTTGGAGCCCAAGGCGTCCACTTTAGAAGAAAAGTGGCCGAGTCCTCCTCCTCCTCCTCCTGCGCCTCTTCTTGCACAGAGGAGCACATTTGATACGAGAGGCAGTCATGGACACAAACCGGAGATTTAAATGCTTGCATACGGCGGCATGCTCACCAACAAAATGAGGATGGCTAGAAAATAAAAAAGAAGACGTGAATAAGAAGGATTTTCTCGATCTAAACAGGTATTTGCCCCAACAGCCTTGCATTTTCGCGTCACGTTTAAGGATGTTTCTCCAGCATGCAACCTGAAACACGTCGTAACTTTAGAAGCCTGTACTGACTGTTCCACCTAAGAAGCATGAATCAATTTCAAGTGTAAAAAGAGGGGGAAATGGGGAGATGATTGCAAGTTAAATTTGGTGGTGTTGTCACTAATTGCACTGCAGCGTGCCCCACATCTGGGCAGCAGCTTCTTGACATGTTGGCCCTGCACAACATCACATTAGTGGTAGAACAAATATTGACTATTAAGAGCTCAAAAGCTGACATAATATCACATGTGCATGTGAGGGTTAGGGGCTCCCTGCTTAAGCAAACGCTCAGGCTGGAAGGCGACGTGATTTAATTTGCCCACTGGAGGAGGATGGATGGGGTCTATCAGCCCTGCCTGCAGTTGCTGTACAATGGGGGAGGGGGAGGCTTCTTCTTCAAGCACAGTGGGAAAAAAAAGAGAAGAAGAAGGAGAAAGAGAGAGAAAAAAAAAAGATCATGCTTGCTGAAATCCGAAACCTTCTTTGTACTACTCTAAGTGCTGGTGCAAGAGTGGGTAAACAGTGTCATTGGCTGAAGAAATCTGGTTAAAGATGATGGTGGTGATGATGGGATTACATTCGTCGGGGCTAAAAGAACACCAGATCCAGTAAAGAAAGGTCGTGGTTAGTCGTTGTGGAAAAAAGTTTGCAAGAACAACAGTGTTTGAAGTTTTGTGGGAGCACGGTGGAGTGGCGGTTGCCGAGCATGGCTCAACGTTCTCAGGTTTTGAGTTAGAATTGTAATCTTCCCGGGCCATAAAGAGGACATACTTGGTGGAAATGACGGTTATTAAATTTAGTCTGATCGCTACAGGTGTCGAGCGTGGTTATGACAAATCGTAGTCTGTCCGTCCAATGGGAAAACAAGAAATAGTGACATCATTGTTCGAAGGAAATGAAACTATGACAGGTTATGACAGGTCAAAAAAGGCAAAAATATGAATTTTTAAAGGCCCTACGTAGGTAACGTTGATATTACAAACATGTTATCGTAGAGAGAGGGAGTTACAAAAATTGCTTCTTTAAGGCAGTGTAATAAACTAGTGGTAAACTACGTCTGGCTCACTGTTCTGAGGTTTTGAGTTAGAATCTCAGATGTCATACATACAAGTTTCTCTCAAAAATCTTGTAGATTCACGAGAATTTTACCAGAAAAACATTACATCAATTTAATGCGTAATCAGAACAACTAACCGTTGGAAGATTAGACTGGGGTGGCGACATAGACGCTGAAATCTGATTGGACCCAAAAAAACCTGCAATCAGCGAAGCATAGAAAAATAGAAAATTAATTTATTAGCGCCTTTAGTATATCAAACAGTGACTGATCATGTTTTTTATGCCATTAAAGACGATAACCATCCATTCCATTTGAACTGGCAGCTCTCCCAGTCCAAATAGATTGGACATCTATCACCATCCATGGCATCCAAAGAACCATGTATAGCATTAGGCTAACTGATAAGTGATAGGCTAAAAAAAAACGACATTTCTTCACGTGAAAAGGGCTAGCAAACACTTTAGCGCGTGCTAGCCGCGCATTTAACATGACAACACGCCGTGGTAAAGTGACATGATGAAAGCAGCTATGTGCAAAATAGACTCAAGGCCCCTTTTGCAGCTGTTCGCATTATCACCCAAGGAACGCTGGCATCCCAAACGGTCACGTGACTCGGCTATAACATTGCTTTTCACAACAACCACGGCGTCGATCGCGAGGGAAGTTTGGTGGCGAGGAAAAAAGGTGGCCCGCCGGCCGGCCAATGCCGACCGCCCTTCTACGTGCCATTGAGGCGGTCCCACCTCCTATCTCTCAGCTGTTGGGATGCTACGGGGGTCGCCGCACACTCACACAGGAGCTATTGTTCCCGTTTTTTTTGGCCGGGTCCCACGGCGCCGCAATAATGCCGCTTCTGTACCCGCTCTTGGCTCGGCCCGACAATCGGACAGCGGCTCCGCTTTGGAGAAAAGCGTAAAAACAACAGTGGTCGGTTGCTATTGGTTTTGAGCGGGTTGGACGGCTAGCGGTTTGTTGACGTAGCGTTGTAAAATGATTTGAGGGTTAAGATCTGAATTTATTTAATTCATTTTTATCGAATACATTTCAACAAATGGAGATTCGCGGAGAACATTTACCGTCAATTAAAGTCCGTTTGTTAAGGTCCCGGAAGGACTGATAAACGCTGAATAAAACCTTAACAGATCCGGTGTCAAGCCAATGGGTGTTTCCTGACAAGACCGCAGAACAGGTCTACAGTTTTCCATTATGAATGAACATAACATCCAGTGAGTGACTTTATTCTCTCGGGATGGTGGAAAAGCCACAATGTAAAAACCACCCAAGCCACTCCTTGGCTTTTTCGTGTTTGGATTGCATTTGCATTGTATTTGCTATCCGACTCGCTCTGTTTGGGTTCGGATACGGGATTGGTTATTGTCACGAACGCTTACAGACGACAACTATAGAAGGTTGTCTTTGAACAACCCCAGTATTTGGGTGTATCGGTTCGTAGCGGGCGGTGACGGACAACTGTTGCTTTCCATTAAGATGAGACTATGATAATAACAGCGAGGATCCGTCTTGGATTGCGCTTCTGCGCGGAGACTCGACTTTTTACGACCTCCACAGGGAAGATTGGCTTTTGTCTGAGGCGATAGGGGAAATCAGCATTTTGGACGACCCGCTTTCTAACGTCACATTTTGGAATCGGCGAATCGAGATGAACGACTACGGCAGGTTAGCAGTTGTGCTTAGAAAAAAACTTGGGATTGTTTTTCACACTGTAAAAAGTCAATTAATTTGGCTGGAAAATGTAGCTTTAATTTTTTTTTTTTTAATTCGGCCTGCAAAAACAATTTCTTTTAACTACATGAAATTTGGTAGGCATGTCCTTCATATAGGGACACACAAAAAAGACATTTTTGGTCCACTAGATGTGTAAATCAAGAGTACAAAAACAAAAACAGTCAAAAACGTATAGACAAAAATGCGCCATATTGGTTTGAAACGGGAATTAGGACACAAAATGGTGACCGTCTCCGACAATAGGACAAAAAAATCCACTTGTCAAACGGAACAGGAATAAAAGGAGGTAAAAAGGAGAAGGACACAAGTGTCCCTTATGTAACCATTTTTCATTTATAGACGCGTGCCTACAGCTTGGTGCGCGTTCGTGTGCGTGAAGGCGATCTTACGTAAGACTCACTTTAAAACGTATGTCGACGCTCACATGGATGCTTCTTGCACTTTGACTTTCTGAAGGTCTTGCGTGCGCGAGTGTGCGGTCGTGTGTGTACTTTCATGTGTGATTCTGGGCCACCGCAGTGGGATGGAAGATGGCGAATATGTGAGAATGTGATTCACGGCCTGGAAGGTCGGTCGGAGGGAAGCCATTCCGCAGGCTAGCTAGCTAAATGTCATTCTTTTTTACATGGTCGCTTGCCACCGACACCGTGTTCTTTTGAGAACAAGTTAGGGGCATTAAAATGACGCACGGTGCTGGGGATTGTGGGTAAAATGTGGAGTTGACGGGGGGCGTCGGCGCTTGCGGAGCGGGACGTTTTGCTAGTTAGCATATGGTGAAGGAATGTGTTATAAAATTTTCGGCTATTCCTAGTCAGTATCTTATACTGAAAATTAGTGCTTATCTCAAATACATCGCCATGTAACACTGCCATCTATGGGGACCTGCTGGTAATTACCCCCTAAATTAACTTGAGGTACAACTTCAAAGATATAACTTTTACCTTCTACAAAAAATAACTCCTGAATTTACCCCCAAAAATGCGTTGATTTCAAATCCAAGTGACACAATGTCGCCATCTGTCTGTCGCTATTGTCATAACAATCTAAATTTTGTAGTAAATAGGGAAACTTAAATAACAATGTGAACCCAATCCTAACAGAGAGAAATCTCAATATTAAGAGATTAAAATCGAACTATTACAAGGTTAAAATTGAAATATGAAATCATACATTGTACTATGACAAGATTCAAATCGTAATATTATGATACTTATTATATATGATTATTAGTATATTATTGATTATTCCTGATAAAACCTTTAATGAGAACGACCTTATAATGTTAATATAGGTGATATAGTTTTAAATTAATATAAATAATAATAAAACAAAAAATAACAAAAAAATAAAAATCATAAAAATACAATTACATTTAAAAAAATAATATGAAGTAGATTTTCAGATAGTCATATAAATAATAATAAAACAAAAAATAACAAAAAAATTAAAAATCATAAAAAATATAAATAATTTTTTAAAAATAATATGAAGTAGATTTTCAGATAGTGGTGTGCCTTGAGATTTTTTAATGCAAAAATGCTCAAAAAAGGTTGAAAAACACTGCTCTACTTACCCAACGAAAAAAAACGTACTTGACGGATATATTTGTCGGATTTGGATCGAGACCAAAACGCAAACAATACGCTCTAAATTAGCGCCTATCGTTTTAGCTGGGGTCTGGCTTTGCAAATTAGCATAGCGCCTTGACAGGTGCGGGAACAGTGCGGTCATGTTCTCGCAGGCTGCATAAATAATGCCCAGAAGCCTCGTCAAATTTCATCCAGGCAAGCTGTGAGCTTTCCACCATCGCCTTCCTACGTTTCAACCTCTCGGTGTCTCTCGCTAACATCTTACTCGGCTCTCGTGGGCGAGCTGCCTGGGGGGGAAAAACATCCGTCTTTGCGGAGTGGAGGTGGTCACTTCACCGCAGTCTCGTAAATGAAAGCGGGCAGCCGGCTATAGTATGAAACTGCTTTGGATATAGCACGGCGGTTAGTACGCCTGTTAGCTTGATGAGAGGTTACTATAAAAAAATGGAGGGCAATTCATTTTCCAGGCCAGAAATTGGACCGGTTGTCGAGGGCCGCCGGGGCAGGCAAATCTCGACGGTGTTCCGTATTAATTGAGACGCTAAAGAAAAAATGATATTTCTGTAGATTGTTTTAACCGGGAGACAAAAAAATTCAAACTAAGGCACGTAGAATATACATATAAACATGATATGACTATTTAATGTTGACTAAATGTCCGCGCTATAGTCTTATTTGGTGTTAGATTGAAAAACAAGTTAAATTAGTCTGTGATGACTAAAAACGTGTATAGGACATTTCTATTTGAAATGAATGGAAATGCCAACTTTACTCTGTTATTGTCAAGCCAGAAGTAGATGGCGACTAGGAATAAATCCCACTAAAGTCAGTCCACTTTCAGTTTTATTCCCGTTTGCTAACATTGTAGCGTATGTAATTATCTCGGCATTTTATCCAAGCGCTTTTGAACGCAGAAAATAAAAAAATAAACTGTAAAATAAGAGACTGGAAGCATCCCAACATCCCGACTTGGACACGACAATACACAGAGGCTGCGTGGGAAACGGCGGGAGGAGGCGGATTACGAGCTTGGCGAACAGGGCATCTTTGATTGAGACCGACGAGCTCGCCGTGACTCACAAATCCTCGTAGACTCGCTCGGGGGAGGCGACGAGATCTGTGAGGGGGGGGAACGGCCAGAACTCTTTGCTAAACGTGGAATACGAGCCTTACCGTAGGTCGATTAGCCGCCGTAGAATAACGAGAATACCGTAAGCGTGTGAATAGCGGTTGTGTTGCTTAGTTACGGATTGTCGGCGGGGGATGATTCCGTTTCGGCGCCGTTGACAGCGATCGAAGTCCAATCTGTTTGCATTTAACATGGAAAACAATTGTAAATACAGTGGTACCTCGACATACGATCTTAATCCGTTCCTGGACTGAGATCGTATGTCGAGCTTTTCATAACTCGAGCGAACGTTTCCCATCGAAATGAACTAAAAGCAAATGAATTCCTTCCAACCCTCTGAAAAAACACCAAAAACAGGATATTGGATTGGAAAAAAAAATGTATTTCTTCTAATTCGCCATCTATTAACAAAGAAACACATTACTAGTGGTTTAATAGTAATAAAATGTGTTTAATAGAACGTTCGGTGCTCGTAGATATTTGTTATACACGAAAGAGATGCGGCAAGACAGTGCCATAGCCACCTGGCTTGGTCACATCTCGAAATTTTGATCGGATCTAGGGCAAATTATTCAATCGAAATTTTCATCGTATCTCGAGCATGTCGTAGGTAGAGCTGATCGTAGGTCGAGGTACAACTGTATTGTCCAATTTCTGTCATCCTCGTCATTGAAGTCTACAGAAATCGCATTGGAACTTTATTCAGGCCCATAATTTACTTCCACGGGCCGCTAATTTTCAAAGCCGGTCGCTTTATCGACCGTGACGGCAATCGCGCGTACGGCGAGGGAGACCATCTACGTATAATGACATTTCCCTCGCAGGCCAAACAAGCGCATTGCGAGGATACGGGCATCCATTATTGAAAGTGTGGCGTTCATTATTCATGGCAAAGGCTTTTTCTGTGCGCTCGGCAGATCGACTTGTTTGATTCTGTTTGTTCATCAGACACTCGGCTCATTGAGGTTAGACGGCTATGAATATTTACTTGTGTTTCGGAGATGAAGTGAGCTTAATGAATGTCTACTGAACTCCAATCAATTTGGGAGAAAATACTCCGAGGACTTTGCGCGTCCACTCACTCGCCGCACAAAGTTCGCTATTGACGGGGATTTGAATGGACGCCATCGGAGACGCTCGGCCTTTGTCGTTTGTTTGTTTAACCTCTCTCCTATTCTGCTCCTAAAAGAAGCCTGTTCATTTAAAAAAAAATGAAGTCTCAAGAACCAGTTCTCGAAAAGACAGAACAAGGGTGTCAAACTTTAACGCTTTAACGTCAACTTGATTTCATGTGGGCCGGACCATTTTAGATATAATATTTAGATTCTTTTTTTATAAATGGATTAAAAGAACTGGATTAAAAGCCCTGAATATTCCGTTTTTTATAGATCTAAAACAATGTTTATTTTAACTTTTTTTTAAATATATTTTTGGATTTTACGAAATGATTTTTGAACTAAAACAGAAAAAATGGATTAAAAAATGACAATTATTGATTTAAAAGGGGGAAAAATCAGGAAATTTAATATACATCTATACTCTTCATTTGAATTTGATCCTAAAACAGAAAGTCAGCACTCACGATTTACTTTCTCGGGCCGCACAAAATGATGCAGCGGGCCAGATTTGGCCCCCGGGCCGCCACTTTGACACATGTGACATAGAAAGTCTACAGCACGTGTCAAAGTGGCGGCCCGGGGGCTAAATCTGGCCCGGGAAAGTAAATCATGAGTGCAGACTTTCTGTTTTAGAATCAAATTCAAATGAAGAGTATAGATGTATATTACATTTCCTGATTTTCCCCCTTTTAAATCAATAATTGTCATTTTTTAATCAATTTCTTCTGTATTTTTAGTTAAAAAAATCATTGTAAAATCTAAAAATATATTAAAAAAGCTACAATAAACATTGTTTTAGATCTATAAAAAACTGAATATTTAGGGCTTTTAATTCAGTTCTTTTAATCCATTTATTAAAAAAAATTGACGTTAAAGCGGCCCGCGAACCAACACGACTCTACACCCCTGGTCTACAGTAATGTAAATTTTGCTAACCACGCCTAGCATACGAAAACCAGCAAAAAAAGGCACTTAAACCCCCCTTAGAAAATCCAGCGTTTTAACTCAAAGCGCCATTTGAATAACAATGTTGCCCTTGACCGACTAAGGTAAATGTTGAATTTTCACGGGCTCTAAAATGCTTTTAGTCCGTCACGTCTACCTCCTCAACAAGCTGACTAAAAGTGACAGGGAAGAGCGTGTGGGTACAAAGGCTGTTGTCCAAATAAAAGCCACTTGACCCGCTTCATTCCGAGAGGCCTCGGAAATATATCGAGGGTGAAAAAGCTCCATTAGGATTCATTAAAGCCACTCCATTGACATTTTAACCTTCCACCTCTGCCAGTAGTACTTCCTCTGCACCTCTTAGATCCGTTACCATAGCGATGAGCGTGTTCCGGAAAAAAATCTCTCTTTTTTTTAGGGCAGATCAGTCAAGGACAGAGCGTATTTGCAAAAAAAAAAAAGACAAAAGCTAGCTCATGGTATGAAATGATCGCCCACTAAGACTTTATTTTTCGACAATGGTTTTTGCCGATTTAATTTGCGAACGAGATCGGAGACCATTGTTCTTCGGCGGGGCCTTTGTGTACAAGACAGTGATTACTTCAACTGATTTGCGTGAAATTTACTCTCGTCATCGATTGAGTGACAGCCCAAACATGGCAAATAGTAACAAATACATGACCAATTTGGGATTTTTATTTTCTGCATGGCTTCCATGAAACGATATCCTCACCTTTTTTGGAGCTTTGCTACCCTTTTTTGCACTGGAAAAAATCTCAAGGCACACCATTGGCTGAAAATCTTCATTTAGAACAGTATGGCCTATATTAAGAATATAAAGTCGTTCTCATCAAAGTTTTATCAACAGTAATCATATAAACCCCAAAAAGTATTGCAAAATCTTTCAAAATGTTTACACCAGCCGACCAAATGTCACCAAAAATGTCACTTAATGTAAAAATGAGTCATGTAACGTTTTTAATCTCACAATTGAATGACTTTTACTCCCAATATTTCTTAAATCTCCTAATATGGTCTAAAAAGCAATGTTGTGCTCACGCACTTTAGTTCACCAAAAATGGATGCTCTTTAATGCAAACAACTTGTTTCACGTAACGGAAAAACAAGAAAACTTAAATTTCCTAAAAGTACGACTTTTTTTAACTCAATATTACTTCAATTTTCTAACATTATGCAAAAAGAAGTTTTGTGTTCACAGACTTAACAAAAGTCAATAAAAGTTGAAGTCAGTTTCCCATTACATAAAAAATCAACAACAAAATACACTTAAACGAACATTTTGAATCTTGTAATAATACGATGTAGTCTTTGTCCTATTTCAATTTAAATCTCACACTAGTTTGATTTTAATCTCGTAACATTAAGATTTTTCTCTCGGCATATAGCAATTTATGAACCTATTTTTACATCTCATACATTTGCTGGACAAGTTGAATTTTGCACGTCAAGTGTGGGCGCGAGATAGGTCGCTTTCTCGCGGGAAAGTCATGAAAAATGACAGCGCGACGCTCGTGGGAAAAGCCCGTCAAATGCCATCGCGTCACTGTATCGCGTGGAAAAGCTCGGTGGACCAACGTGAGGCGGTCGCGCATGCTAATAACGCTTTGCTAAGGACAGCGTTTAAATACGGGGGAAAAAAATTATTGTACTCACTCTTTTTTGCAGGTGAGGGCTGAAGGAAGGAAGGATGCCACTCGTGAAGCGAACCATCGAGCCCAGGCATCTTTGCCACACGGTGCTACCCAGGAACATCAAGAACGAGTTGGAATGTGTCACCAACATCTCCCTGGCTAGCGTCATAAGGCAGCTCAGCAGTCTAAGTTAGTACACCAAAAAAGTATAGATTAGAAAAATATTTCAAATTGAGCACAGGGGGAAAAAAAATCATGTTTTTACTACAAAAAAAAAGCAATTCTAATTGAAAAGTACATTTTTATTTTCACTAAGTGTCAAAAATGAAGACGAGAAAACTTAACTGTGGAAAAAATAGGTATATGCACAGATATACTTTTTGGGGGGGGGTGCAAAAATTGAGTTTAGATACAAAAAAAAGAATAAATAATTGGAAATAAAAATGGGCATCCCAAAAACTGTTTTGGGGAAAATATTGGTTTAAAAAAAATCACATTTTCTGTGTACAATTACCTGCAAAGAAATTGTGATGAGAAAAGTGACATTTTACGTAAACATGGGCATACACATACACAAAAATATTTAATTCTGCAGACGATATCACAATATTTATAATTTGGTGTCAATATTTCACACACACACACGTCGCCAAAAGTTGATGCACCTGAAACCAAAAAACTTCTGATTCACATAACGTAAAAACAAGAAAATGACTTAAATCTCACTGTATTACGAGTTGAATATTGTAATAGTACAACCTATCATTTCATGTTCATTATATTTAAATTTTAATCCCATCATAGTTAAATTATACCCTCGTAATATTGAGATTTTCTCTCAGAACATTACAATATATGACGTCTAATTTCCCGTGAGCAATATTTTTTTTCTAATGTCAATGTCAAGAAAAAAAAAGTTGGACTTAAGTATTTATCAAATGGGCCAGTCAAACTATGAAAAAAAAGTGCGACTTCTAGTGTGGAAAATATGGTAAAATACGTTTTTGAGCACTTTTGAGGCTCATCTCAAAGGAAAGAAATGTTTTCATCAACATTCTCTATTTGTGGCACTTAGGCAAATATGCAGAAGACCTTTTCGGGGAGCTGTTCGACGAAGCGCACACCTTTTCCTTCCGGGTAAACTCCCTGCAGGAGCGCGTGGACCGTCTCTCCATCAGCGTCACGCAGCTGGACCCCAAAGAGGAAGAACGTGAGCCCCCTCGCCGACCTATAAAAAAATAACACATGGGGACGGCTTAGAGCCGAAGTTGTAGGCGGGGCTTAGCCGCAAAAGAATATCGCATCGGCATAATAGAAAGCCACGTATTGATTTCCCACGAAGCGACTGTAGTGCCACTGTAATATTTTGTATACAGTAGAGCCAAAATGGTGGCTTTTCTAGGAAAGTGGAGGAGGTAGGAGTTAAGTGAACAATCAATCAATCAATCAGAAGCCTTGATTGTCATCATACACAGCTCAGTATAATGATATTAGTGGTTCTACTCCACAAAGTGCGTTTTCCTAGTAAAAAAAAACATGAATAAGTCATATAAAAATAT
Organism: Stigmatopora argus; assembly: GCF_051989625.1. Classification (NCBI taxonomy): domain Eukaryota; kingdom Metazoa; phylum Chordata; class Actinopteri; order Syngnathiformes; family Syngnathidae; genus Stigmatopora; species Stigmatopora argus. The sequence goes on along the minus strand of NC_135405.1, from coordinate 12,084,703 downwards.
ACAAAGTCACGTCCTGGCAAGGTCAATTCTAAAATATTGCACAATCTAAGATGCAATATCGGAAATGAGGCAAAAAAGATTGGCTTTTAAAATGTATTGTTTACATTTTTTGTCATTAGCTGTGAAATAGGATCACTTAATCAGTGAAGACAGGTGTCAAAGTGGCGGCCCAGGGGCCAAATCTGGCCCGCCGCATCATTTTGTGCGGCCCGAGTAAGTAAATCATGAGTGCCAACTTTCTGTTTTAGGATCAAATTCAAATGAAGATTATAGATGTATATTATATTTCCTGATTTTCCCCTTTTTAAATCAATAATTGCAATTTTTTAATCCATTTTTTTCTTTTGGTGTTTTTAGGTCAAAACGCATTTTGTAAAATCTAAAAATAAAAATATAAAAATATTAATATATTTATATATATTAACTATTAATAATATATACATATATATTTTCCACTTTAATATTGAATATATTTTAAAAAAAATGTTTCCATTTGAAATGAAAAACAAATGTTTAGATGTTTTCCCTTACTAAGAAAAACAAGTTCAAATAAACAGTTTTATATCTATAAAATACTGAATATTTAGGGCTTTTGATCCAGTTCTTATAATCCAATTTAAAACAAAAAAATCTAAATATTATATCTAAACTGGTCCGGCCCACATGAAATCAAGTTTGACACCCTTGAGTTAAGATAACAAATATAACATCTTTTCTAATATTTCTATATTTATTTTGAGCTGATTGAAACAAACCTGTCAGTAAAAAATAGATACAAAAATAATGCTAACATGTCTAGTAAAAACGAATTCAATTGCTATTGCCATGTTAGCCAATAACCCCTTATCATCACAACTCAGCTGTGCTAGCAACAAGATACCAAAAAAAAACACATGGCGGCGCGGCGTATAGGCTTAGCGGTTAAGGTCATACTACCTGCTTTTAATCACACAAATGTGCAGGCTTTTAATGGGATGGAAACGGGCGAGCCTTTATCCTTTTAAAAGGATGTCATCCCTGACTTTGTTCTTCACCCCCGCTTTTGTCATTGTTGTCATCCGACTGATTGATCCTTGCCCTTCCTCCATCTTTTTCCACGTAACGGCCCGGAGCTCCCACAGGCTCCGCCCTCGTTTAAATTTCCGCCGGCGAGTACGGGAGGCCGCTGACGTGCTAGGTTTCGGCGTAAAGGACGGCGAGGAACGTCCAGGGTTCGATTTTCCGTGGCGGTTCGCCACGTTGGCTTTTTCCGCTTTCAGCAGTAAAGTGAATCCATTTGTCACTTGAATAATTCAGGCTTTTGGATTTCTGTCGGTGATTTGCCATTTTTACTGAGCGCCACGGATTGAGAGTAATGCAGCGTCAATGGAAATGTCCTGCGGGCGTTCGGGTTGCTGCCAAGTATCGAGCTGATGATCGCAAAGGGGGTTTTCTAAGCTACCCGAGGATAGGCTCGGGTTCTTTTAAGATCGAGATTGTGGGGGGTTGAAAAAAAGAGGCCGTAAAATATATGAGCAATCAAATGCAGGCCGAGTAGTTTGGCAGATAGCAAACAGGCCATTTCAAAGAGTCCTATGTTGAGGTTTTTTAAGATATGTGTAATGCTCCATTTGAGCTAAACTGTAAAAAGTAAAATACAAAATAGATTACAGTAATCCCTCGAATACCGCGACTTCAACTTTCACGGCTTCACTACATCGCAGAATTTTTTCTGGGGATATTTTAAAATATTAATTTTTACCCTCTTTTAATATTAATTTGTACACAATTTATATTATTTTTTACACTTTTTTAATATTAATTTTTACACTTTTTTATTAATTTTTACACTTTTTAAATATTATTTATTTTACATTTTTTTAATATTAATTTTTACACTTTTTAATATTTATTTGTACATATTTTTATATTAATTTTTACACTTTTTAAATATTAATTTGTACATATTGTTTATATTAATTTCTACACGTTTTTAATATTAATTTTTACATAAAAATGTGAAAATCTATGCTGGAACTCGGAAGCACAAGCCACGCCCCCTGTCTTCCGCTTGCTACTAGGCACTGATATTCGAGGGATTACTGTAAAAGTTTGATTTTAAATTTATGAAAGTCAGTTAGCATAATGCTCAAATGAAGTTAAGATGCCAGGTATGCGCAAACAAAAATTAGGATGCTATTTAACTCTCAAAATGACGAATATTCTCAGTACCTTGTTTACGATGCTCGTCTTTTCTTCTACTATTCTGTTACTGTCAGTGCTTCTCTTCGACGCGTCACTGCCCTCCAGTGGTCAAGGTGGATATACAAATCGCTGCAAGGGAAAAAGTGTCATTATTTTCCCCTTATTTCATTTATAATATAATATATAGCTGTACAAAAATACAAAATTCCCATGTATAGTTACTTTTTACACAGATGAATGAATTGTATTTGTCTATTTTGAATTGATTTGAACGGCCTGATTGATTAACGGCCTTTTTTTCAGTGTCACTGCAGGACATCACCATGAGAAAGGCTTTCAGGAGTTCCACTATCCAAGACCAGCAGTTGTTCGACCGCGAATCCCTCCCGGTTCCGATGCAGGAGACCTACCAGGCCTGCGAAAAGCCGCCACCTCTCAACATCCTCTCGCCTTACAGGTTAGCATCCGTGCCGTAACGTTAGCGCTATCAGAAACACTATCCGAGCCCGAGTAGATCCCCGGGTGAAGAGGAGCTCCGTTCTTTTCTCTCTGTTTTGATTATAAAAACAGATTTTTGGCAGTAAGAGAAAAACATTGACATGACATAAGAATGTCATCTTTTGGGACAATATAAGCAGTGCAAAGTTTGTTTTTTTGGGGTTTCGAGCGGTTGCCTGACGTGACCTTCCCTCTACGCTTGGTTTTCAGGGACGACGGAAAGGAAGGCCTCAAATTCTACACCAACCCTTCCTACTTTTTCGACCTATGGCGAGAGAAGATGCTCCAAGACACGGAAGACAAGCGGAAGGAACGCCGCAAACAGAAGGTACTTTTCGTTCCCCTTCCTCGGAGATTATCGTCGATGTGGAATTAGCGCGGGTCGGGTTGGTTCACGAGGGGGGCGGAGTCATTCCCAACATCTAATTAATTAACGGCGCGAGACTCAATTTGCGTCCGAGAGTCGACACTGTCGCTCTCGTACATTTTTCCATCTCGTTAATTAACCGGCCCCCGCGGAGACGGTCGCTCAGGGGGGTCTTAATTGACGGACGACGCAGTGTTTGTTAGCGTAGCAACATGACTCCAAATATGGTCAAAAATCCTGGAATGCTGTTTAATAAGAACTCCTTGCTTTTCCACTTTCCCATCGAACGGCGTCTAAACGCACACAGCTGGAATTGCCTTATCTCTCGTGTCCCGAGGGTCTTATAAGCGTCCTCTCCGAATCCCCTCCTCCTCCTCCTCCTCTACCCTTCCTCGACCCCCCCGAGGTAAGCCCGTTGCCCCCTCTCTGGAGAGAAGCCTGCCTCCCGCTCGACTGACTCCTTTTTTGAACGCCGTGGGCTCTCGCTAACTCCGATTGAAGTTTATGTCCTGATATATTTGTGTGGAAAGTCTATAAACCAGTGCCAGGAATACTAATCCGGCTCGTAGTGTTTACGTGATTGTTTGGTTTAGACGTCTGTGCGGAAAGAATGGGTGGAAAAGGAATAAGCGCGGGTCCTATTACTAACATCGGAGAGCGGATATTCGCCATTTTACTCGTTGGCAGCTATAGACGACCAATCACGAGATGCTTGAGATTAATCGCAATTTATACACAAGTTCTAAATAAACGTAATGCCTGCCATTAACCAGGAACAAAATATGTATACCGTATTTTCACAACTATTTGGCGCATCGTATTTTTAGCCGCAGTGTCAATAACGACTGCTATTTCTGTATTTTACACACACAAAGGACGCATCGTTCTTTTAGACGCAGCCAGGCATGGCATATATATATTATTTATGGATGATTATCGAACCATAAAAGCGCTGTTTACGGAAGCAGTGACTGCTGGGAAATATAGTCCTTTTGTCAATACACCCAGGTTGACGGCTGTGATAACTTTGCACTAATAGTATCAATATACTACAACGGCGAACACACTAATTTGGTGCTACATGCACCAAATGCACACTAAAAACACGTTTTTAAAAAGGCAACGGAAGCAAGACTGAGTTGGGTTGTACTTTATTTAGCCATTTTACAATGTACTCACGTCATCATCACCCACAAAACCATCAAAGTCCTCATTTTCTGTGTCCGAATTGAACAATTGTCCATCGGAAACGCTGAGTTTAATACGTTCGTCCAGGCGGCCACAATCCATTAGCAAATAGTAGCTAGCTAGTAGCTAGCGTAACTATTCCAAGGCTGTCTTCCATGCTTCGAAACTGTGTTGATGCCGATCGCCAGGCCACAATCCATTAGCAAATAGTAGCTAGCTAGTGTTGATGCCGATCGCCAGGCCACAATCCATTGGGTGTATTGAAAAAAAAATATATATATATATCCCAGCAGTCACTGCGCAGTACTTTATCTACGGGAAAATGGTAGAGTCGGGGGCTACTTGCCATAGTTGTCCTATCGACTGATTTATTTTATTTTATTGTGATAACAATTTTAGTATTGGTCCATATATAAAGCGCACTGGATTATAAGGTGCCCTGTCTATTTTGGAGAAAATTTAAGACTTATAGTCGTGAAAATACGGTATTTTTTAAATTGTGATTAATTGCATTGTTATACACAAAATCTAAGCAAACTAAAGGTCGACTTTGCGGTTAAAATACTCATAATGTGTTCAGTAAATGTCTTTCAGCAGCAGAGTAATTTAAAAAAAACAACAACAAAAAAACCACTGTGTCAAACGGCATTATTCGTTTTTGTTGACGTCGACAGTTCGGTGGCCGGTGAGCCGCGGGGGTCGTTATTTAGCCATTAGCATCGCCGCGGTTGTGCCGAGTCCAACGAAGTACATCGGCGGAAAAAACCTCAACGTAAACACAAAGTGCAAACAAATACCTGGTTGAGGTGAGGTGAAGGACAAAGTGGAATTTGAGTTCCTGGAGATTGTTATTTGAACAGATGCGTGCGCCACGGCGCTGCGCGTTTCACGCCGTCCGTCGTCTTTCATTCCGATGCCCAACAGCTGCTGATTGTCTGGACACACGCAAATGGATTATATAGGGAAGGCTATTATGAGAAATGGAGCTTGGCAGGCTAGCAGATGTTTCAAATCAAACTTCACTTTATTCGCATTAGGTCACTTGGAATGTTTTGTATTGTCAGTCATCGGTAGACGTCGGCTAGGCTTTTGTAGCGTTCCCAAAAAATACAATTTTTAACATCATTGTGCTAACGTGACAACAGCAACAACAATTAAAATAATTAAAGATTTTCTGAAACATTTTTAGTCCATTTATGTAGGATAGGCATCTCAAATAGATAGTCTCATGGGACTATATTTTACAGTCCTAATTTAACATGTAATTGTAGTATTATATCATTTTTTGCTCCAGAAATTTTATTCATATATTTTTTTTACTCATAGCTTCATTCTGCCTGCCTTTTTCATCAGTAAAAAATCATTCCATTATAACTAGGGATCGTTCAATCGCTTCCAGAATCTTGAAATGGATTGGACGTCCATTGCTGTCAATAATTACTTTTAAATCAAATTTGCCTTTTTTTTTTAAATATGTTTTTTAAATTTTTTATTTTTGTTTATTTTTTTAATTTTTAATTTTATTTTATTTATTATTTTAATTTATTTTTTTTATACCAATTACCACAACACACTCAAAATAGCATATCAAATGTTCAGGTAAATAACAATGCAGCAAATACTGGCGAACACAATGGAGTGTGTTGCCTTCAATTGCAACTCCAAAAATGGGACAAATAAGTATTCTGCTATTATCTCGCATAAATCCAGATATAACCAAACGTCTATCGTCGTCGGTGGCACTGAAACGTCACTCATTCTAGGCTCATCCTTATTATTATTTATTATATTTACCACAACTAAGCTCTTTTGTCCTCACGTGTGTGTGTGTGTGTTTGTTTACGCGATTTCCCTCCGGCTGTGAGCGTTTTTGTCTAACAGCACTTTTACCCCTCTTGCTTTTGTGACCCCTCGTCGCCCACACCGTTGTGTCCCACCGTGGATGTCGTTGTTGTTGTTGTCGTTGACGAGTGCAGTGTTGTGTTGATTTTTTTTTTTGCTCTGACCCTTCCCCGATGCTTCTCCTCTTGTATTTTTTTTTGTTTTTTGTTTTTTTTTGCTTTGTTTCCTATAGTCGCAGGACCCCCGCATGTATGACCAGGTCTATAGGTACTTAGACCTTCCCGGGCAGGTATGTGGAAAGAAAAGAAGCTTTTATATGTGTTATTTGCTGCTTGTTTGGGTGTTTTTAATTTGTGTGGGTGCTTAAGTGCAAGGCATGCTAACGTAGGGGTGGTCGGGGGCTTGTTTGGTGATAGTAGGAAACACGTTTTTGGTTGTTTTAGGTCTAAATGGCTATTTTTAACTCATTTTGGGAGGCCAGATTTTTCAAAAATGGGTTTATTCATTATTTATGTCAAGTTTTTCAACTATAGGTAAAGCTAATTATTGTACTTGAACAAACAAGCATACTAGGCTAGTTGTAATTAACAATAATAGTAAACTAAAGACAAAAACCTGATTATGTTTGTATTTCACGGCCCCCAAAAAAATGATCTTAAAACAGCTGTTAGACCAAATAGCAATTATTTTTTGAATGGTTGGCCACTGTAAACCACCTCTATTTATACAATTAGTCAATAATAGTGCACAGTCGTAGATAAAAGCTAACTAACGGCAAAGTATTGCTATCGTGCAATATTGAGTAAACGTCAGTTGAGCATGCAAAAATACATTTTTCTTGAACTCCCGAGACAACAAACACTAACCTCTGGACTCTTTCCTCTGCCATCCCTCTCAGCTGAAGGGCATCGACCGCCCGGCGGAGCCCGACAAGATCCCGCGGGCGCCCCATGACCGCAAAAAAGAGTGGCAGAAGCTAGCGCTGGGCGCAGAACTGGCGCAGGACGGGCTCGACGACAAGCACCGAGAGGCCAACGGCTCCGTGGGTTACCCTGACAACAGGTGAAAGAATGAGATGAAAACAAAAAAACGTGAATGATAATCTTACGACGACTACCTTTGTGGGTGTGGTCAGGGCTCAGCTGTACATGGAAAACATGGACGGGCCCTTCTCGCTGGCGGCGCTGCCCTACACGCAGATGAACGAGCTGCTGAGCCGAGGCGGCGAGAGGATGTACTCGCGGCCCAACGAGGCCCCGCCGCCGCCACCGCCCGCCGCGCACCCGCTGGGGGAGATCAAGCCGCCGTCGGTCATCAGGTGGGAGCGCCATAAAAGTCAGTCGTCCAATCCCTTCAGATGAAATATTTGGCACATTATCTAGTTTAGAAAAAAATATCTTGAGTTTTTTATTCAATTTTAAAAAAATCTTATTGAGTAGAATGTTTTTTTACTCATTCACTGCCTTGTCAAACATAGGCATCAAATAAATAACAAAAAACATTATTATTTTTTACTAATTCGCCGCCATTAGATAAGGGTTAAAAGTAATAGTATGTTAAAAAAGTACATTTCTGAGAAGGAAGGAATGGTTGTAGACAAGAATACAATTTAATTTAATACTAACGCAACTGTATTTAATTGTCAATGTGTCTCATCTCATGGGATTCCAAGATGTTACCCCGTCTAATCTGTGCAGCCGAATTTAAGTCGTTCATTTGACAGACTACTCACTTGCCAATCCCGAGTGGCGGCATTGATTCAGCGCCCGGGGAGATTTCTAGACCAAAGATGGAGGAGGAACAATCAATGAAGTCTTGTTCAGCCCATTTTGGTTTGTTTTTTCCTCCTGCTTCTGCCTCAGGCTTGAAAGGGCTCTTTTCTTTTTCATCCTTTTGCTGCGAATTGAAAGAGAGTTTGTCGTTAGTAGTGCTTCAAAGGGATTGGACGTCCGTTACCCCGAGTTAAGTTTGCAGGCGATGCACTTATCGATCGTTCTTATTTTTTCTCCCCTCGCAGTTCCAGTTCGGGTTTTTCCGACAGCAGACCTCAGTCTCCGGCCCGGACGGCGGGCCTAAACTCCAACGCCCACCCCCCGGCCCCCCCACCTCTGCCCCCGCCTCCCCCGCCCCTCCCTTCCTCCGGGTCGCGGGGAACGCCTCCCCCGCCGGTCCCCCCGCACCCCGTCCACCAGCAACCCCCGGCCATCCCCCCTCCGCCGGCACCGCTCCAGATCGCCCCGGGGGTGCTCCACCCCGCCCCCCCGCCGGTTGCGCCGCCGCTCCACTCTTCCTCCCCGGCCCGGGGCTTTTTCTCCCAGCCGGACGGCGCCGCCCTGCCTCCTCCGCCGGTCCCGCCCCCGCTCCCCTTGCCCGGAATGCGCAGTTCTTCTCCGTGTCTGTCGGGACCGCCGCCGGTGCCGGCCTTCCCTTCGGCGGGGGCCGTGGCCACCCCGCCGCCGCATTCCAACATGCACGATTTGGGAGGCAAGCGGCATCATCCCGCCAGCCTGCCGCCCATCAGCGACGCCCGCAGTGTCCTGTTGGAGGCCATCCGCAAGGGTACGTCCTACTTCTACTAAAAAAAATTTATTTGACAAACTCCCTGCTAATTAGAACTAGCCCTGGCGTAGCATCTTTATTGTAGTAAATTATAGAGGTCTATTCTTTTTAATTCCTTCCATCTTAGCCAACAAGTTATCGACAGATTCATTGGCGATGTTCCCTCTAATTTTTTGTTTGTCTGGGCAGAAAGACAAGCTCCCTGAGCACACTGAGTACCGGTGTGAGCAACATCATCATTGCTTGCTATGAGCACATACCAGTAGCAGGTGTATGTCTACTACACATAAATGATTTAGTAATAATAAAATGTAATGATTAATATCTATGAATGGGCGGCCCGGCGGATGAGTGGTTTGCGCGTCGGCCTCACAGCTATATAAAAAAAAATGGGATTTTATTTTGTGCGCTCCATATGATTTGCTGTGCGCAGAGAAGACAAGAGTAGTGCGTAATTGCGCACGCACACAGCTTAGAGGGAACATTTTTCATTGGTGATAAAGTCAACTCAATGCCCCAACACTCAGCTAACGGTGTGCTAGCATAGCATCTTAGTTATGGCATGCCTGTTCTCTTTTAATGTGTCCAAATAGTCAACTTGCCATCCCTCAAACCCAGCCTCGGGAATGCTAACAGAGCAATAAAAAGCTAAGGGTGTGCTTGACAAACTCGCTAACTTAGATGATGGTACAAGTGTGTTTGTAGCAAAAAAAGTCCAAGTTAGCCACTTTATTATCAAATCGATAACACATCTGACTCCACCCTTTCAGGCATCCAACTACGCAAAGTGGAAGAGCAGCGAGAGCAGGAAGCCAAACACGAGCGCGTGGGTAACGACGTGGCCACCATCCTATCCCGACGGATCGCCGTGGAGTACTCCGATTCGGAGGACGAATCAGAGTTCGACGAAGGCGATTGGATGGAGTGAACGGGACGACGGCGGACTCCCCCTTGGATTTTTTTCCCCCTTCCCGTCGGTCTCGTCGTCGTCTTTCCCGTGGTCCAAAAACGACACCCCATTCGGTTTCCGCCCAACCGTGTGATGTCTTTTTAATTAGGAGACGGCATGTTGCATTTCGCACATTTTTTTTTGCTGCTTTTTTTTCTCCCTCCCCTCGGGAACAATTTGTGTGTTGTTGTCGTGAGCGTTCACTGACCTTTGACCCAGGGAATCCAGAAATGGGGCGATCCCACCCGGGTGGGTGAATTCTCGAGCCGTTGTTTTTCGATCCGCTCCGGTTTTTAGCGCTCAAATACGCCGGTTTGTCCCTGTCCAAATGAAGTATGCAGAGGTTACAAACAGCAACGAAGGCAGCTTTCTTTCCCACCTCGACGCTTCCGTACGACGAGAGGCCTTACCTCGTTTGGTTTTACGGCAAGCAATCCGCGGAAGACATTTTGTGCCGCTCCAGGAAAAAAAAAATGCAAACGACAGCCATGGTTTTTGTCCGTCCGTTTGTGGTTTATTTCTTCTTCTTCTTCTGCCTTATTGTCCACGTGTGTCGTTGAGTTGAATGTATTGTGCCGTTACTACTTAGTTGCCTGCGCTTGTATGGGTTTGCTGTCTCTATGTTTGGGGAGGAATGAGATGAAAGGTCTGGTTTGGAAGAGAGAAAAAATGGATTAATGTAACTTATGTAACTGTTACAGTTTGCTTGAATTGATAAAAATCTAATGTTCCATTGCTCAAGTCTTGTTTTTCCATCATTAACTCAACAGAAGTGGCCTTGTTAAGTATTTTAAGAATTGATTATCCTTTTTTCCGGGATTGTTTATGAAGCAATTATTGGATTTAATGGGGGATTGTTTAAGTAAAAAACAAATACACATTCATTAAGCAATTATCGGGTTAGAATGATGTAGGAAATAGGCATGACATGATAAAATAACAATGAATCGACTATATAATTAAAGCTAGTTTTGAATTGAATGCTTTTGTCATTATTGTAAAAGGATAAGGAGATTTAAAGGCTTGTAAGCATTTTTATTGACATTTAAAGACAAAAATGAAGCAAAATCTTTTTTGGGGTCTCTTAAAAGTGTCTCATTTATTTAAAATTAAGACCCGTAAAAGCTAAAAGTGACCTTGCCGGGGAAATTTCAGGGTAATTTTACATTTGAAATTGTCTCTAAGCAATGACTAATATTTTAAAATCAATTACTGTTCAAGTTTCAACAACTTATCCATACATGAATCCATAAAAAAATGTCATGTCATGCATTGCCTATTTTTCCAAATGAATTTCCTAATGGCGGCTAATTGCAAATGTGAATTTGTTTATGGCAGCAGATAAAAAACATTTAAACGAAGACACCACTTTCTTTGCTTAAGGCTGGGAAAGCGTCCAAATGTTTGTTGGCTTTCCATCTTGAGTTTTACGACATTTTTTGCAATATTCCACCTGTGCTGAACAGAGCTGCAAGCATAAAATATAAATCTCAAAGAAGAAAGCACCGATAGGCATATTGTTCTGGGTTATTATCTACACGGCAGCAGAAGGAATATTTTGAACGGTCGTGAAAATGACAATCGCGAGGCGCTTCGTTTCTACGTTTTAATGAAGTGACCTCATTTTTGACAATGGCTTCTTTATTAGCGGCCGATAAAAACATGGACGTATTAAGATACAAAGAAAAAACGGGGGAGTGAATCGCTGAAAATAGGAAGCAGTAAAAGTGGTGCAATAAAAGTAATAAAATAAAAGTACAGGAGTAAAATTGAGGAGTTCATTGGGTTTAGCTATGTCAAGTAGGATCAAAAGAAATCTGAGAGAGGCGATTACTTGCTGCCAGATCTCCCACTTGAAGCAGATGGGATGTCTATTGGTGTCAATGACAGTGAATGAGTTTAAAGTTTGAAAATAATAAGTGTATTTAAATGAATATTTTGTAAAATGTGTGATATTTTTTTACTAGCAAGCACAAAATCAACCAGTTACCCAAAAAGAACCAAAACATTGCATTGTATTTAGAGTTGTATTAAATTGTATGAGCAGCTTTTTGTGTAAATTTACTACTATTAAATACTACGACTACTTACACAAAAAAAACAACAAGTGACACAAAATGAACAGAAAGTGATACAGATTTGCTCCAAATTCAACAAGTGACTGAAGATAAGAAGGAAGTGATGCAGAAAGTGCCCTGAAAAGAATAGAAAGTGAGCCAAAACTAAAAGAAGACACCTGGGTTTGTCCCAAAATACAAACAAAGGAAGATATAACAGGAAATGTCACAGAAATGACTAAAAATTAACAGAAACTGACACAATATAAACAGGAAGTGATCTAAATGAGTTTACAGATGTATAAAACATTGTTACTTTAAAAAACTGTAGTTTAAGATAGAGTGCAGTCACAAAACAAATTTAACATGTGTCATATTGCACCACAGCATCTAAAAAAATTAGGTAAATTTGCATATCAAAATGTGTATTTTTTTACCCCCAAATCGTGGCTTTTATTTTGAACTATGATTGTCCACTAAAAAATGAATGAATTAATCTGATCTTTTGTTTTTAAACCAAGTGCGCAACCCTATTTTGTTTCAACACCCTTTTTGTTTAAAAAAAATTACAACTACCATTTTAACCCTGTAATATGTGTCATCGTTTTTTGTTGTTGTGCATTAAATCTTTGATTCTTAGACACTACCTCAAAGGGAATCCATCGTTGTCATTGATTCAAATCAATGATTCCCCTTCCTCCTTCCTCACTTAATTCTGAGCGCGTGGCTTTTCTTCCTGGCCGGCTCGCGATGCACTTGTCGCGCCCGAGCGCCGAACGCCAGCGTCTGCAGCGACTCGGTGACGAAACGGCGAGTGGGCGACACGCACAGCATCACCAGCAGCTTGGCGTCGCCCCCTGGCGGAGGAGAGGGAGACGGATGAGAAGGCGCTGGAGACGACGGTAGGGCTTCCGTCCGTCTCACCTAAGACATCCTGGAGGAGGTGAGTGAGCTTGCTGTTCCTGTACGGGACGTGCGTCCTCTGCTCGGCTAGCGCGGCCAAAACGTCCGACAACGCCGAGAGACTCCGGTTGATGCAGGAGACCTCCCACAATGCGCCCCCGGAAACTCCCGTCATATCTGATTGACGGTGAGAATGAGAAAAATGTGACCTTCTTGCCACCTGCGAAACTGCAGACAGGCCGCATTTCGGCCATGTTGGGGACGGTTGGTAAGTGAAATTGACTTAAAAAAAAAAAAAATCCCAGAATCACACCGATTTAGTTGGTATCTATGACCGTCAAAGTTTTACCGACACACTCGCTCCCGGCCAGGTCCACCAGCTGCAGTTTGGTCCGAAACGGCGATTGCGAGGCGCCCAATCTCGGGGAGTGGCACGGAGATAATGAAGAGGAGGAGTTGGGAGTTTGGAATCCTTCCTCCGGCGAGTTTCGCATGGCGCGGCGACACTTTAGACTCCACGACTCTCGCTTTTTGGCGCTTTGCAGGCAACGGGCTTTGAGGAAAAAGGAAAAAAAAACATGGGTTAATGTCAAACTTTTACTTTTACCTCTAGTCTGCTTTCATTCGTGGGTCACCTCACCCAAAGCTTGCGCGTTAGGGCTTTTGGAGGAGATGGTGAGGGTGACGACGAGGTGAGAGCGTGACGAGTCGGCGTGCACCAGGGTGGGACAGTGAGCTCGCAGTCGCAGAACCCTGCTCATGATCCGCGCCACCTCGGCGGCGTCGCAAACGGACCTGCATAGGGTGTCGTTATGCTAGCATGGCGTTAACGTTCGTGTGCGGTCGATTGGTCACCGGTCTTTTGGTCGCCCGGACCGCGACAACAGGCGACCAAAAGACCGACGACCAAAAGACCGGCGACAAAACAAGGTAAAACAAGACGGTCTACGCATCAATAAAAGCCAACAATGGCCATGAGCAGTTTCACTGAGCCCACGTGTGAGTGTAGAAGAGTTTGTATGTACATGCGTTGTCCCTTTAAGAAGCTACGTCCGTCAGGGTCTTAACAAGTTCTCCAACAAAAAACAATAAAAGTCTGGGAAATTTGGAGCTTTTCTTTAGCCTAATAATTACTAGGGCATTAAGTATGACTAAATAGTCATTCACCGTTTGTATTTAGGGAATTTGAGCAACGATTTAAATGGTAATTATCAATAACCTTCCGGGCGACCAAAAGACCGGTGACCAATCGACCGTGTACCGTCAACGTTAGCCGACCGTTTGTAGGTTTGCGCTCACTCTTGAGTGAAGGAGACCTGACCGGTCGAGCCGACGTTTTCCCGACGTCGCCCGGCGTCTTTGGCGAGCAGGTCCGACACGTCGTTGTTGTAGACTTCCGTCACCGACATCTCGACGGCGTGGCTGGACGGGGGCGTCTCGGAAATCAGCCTGCCTCAAGAAGGCGTCACATTCCGGTCAACAAATTCAACCCATTCGGGGTCACCAATAGGCGTTTTACCGGAAAATCTCAGCGGCGGCCATGACAATGACGCCCTGCCGCAAAGCCCAAGACTCGTCGGGTTCGGGGGATCCCATCATGGTGTGGGTCTTGCCGCTTCCCGTCTGGCCGTACGCCATTATGCAGACATTGTAGCTGTAGCAGAGTTTTGTATCAGAGTGGATTTTTGTCCCCACTTACTTGGACGCTTACCCGTCTAGCAGAGACGTAAGAAGAGGCTTGACTTCCTCAAATACGACTTCTTGGGAGTCGTTTGGCCCGTAAACCCTGCACGGGTTGATTTAGGATGAGGTCCATGATAAAAAAGACCTATTGTGTATAAATTTGGTTACCTTTCAAATTCGAACACCTTGTTTTGCGCCGACACTCCCGCTTTCGTGCAGTTTACAACCACAGTGTCCTTGAACAGAATAGAAAAAAAAGTGAGGATACATGGAAGCTTAGTCAAGGTAAAGTGGATTTAATTTTGGATTCCTAATTTT
>NC_135405.1:11860155-12065155 GCF_051989625.1 Stigmatopora argus | reverse complement strand
GGCAATGACAGATGAGCATCCAGGGCCAGTTTGTTCATTTTTTTTGTTTCATTTTAATTTTAGTGTACTTACATATCAATTTTGGTTAATTGTATGCCCAAAAAGTCCACTTAATGGATGTTCATTCATTAGTTCCTTCCAGTCAAAATAGATTTGGACATCTAGTCCCATCAATGCCACTTAAAGATGAGAATCCAGGGTCAATTTGTTCATTTTTTTGGTTTCACTTTCAATTTAGGGTCACTTTTGGTGTATTTTATGCCCAGAAAGTCAATTTAATGGACATTCTTTCATTCGTCCCTTCCAATCAAAATAGATTTGGACATCTAGTACCGTCAATGGCATTGACAGATGAGCATCCAGGGCCAATTTGTTCATTTTTTTTGGTTTAACTTTCATTTTAGGGTACTTACATGTCATTTTTGGTCAATTTTATGCCCAAAAAGTTCACTTAATAGGTGCCATTGACATGCATTCATTCGTCTCTTCCAGTCAAAATTGATTTATTTTTGAGGCTTTTATTCTCATTATACATGTATAATGAGATTTAAAGATTGACTAGGAAATTTGGACATCTATCATTGTCAAAATCAATTATTTTTTTGTTACAATTCAATTTTAGGGTACTTACCGGTCACTTTAGGTCATTTCCTTGATTTTGAAGGCCTTTCCTATTGGTTGGTGGGTTCCCTCTGATTTCCAAACGACCGGATTGGTCCCCATCTTCTCCTCCGTCACGTTTTTCGCCGAGTCCACGTGCAATCTGGGAAAGCAAACACGTTGTGAATGAAAGCTATTTCTCGCCAACGAGCAATTTGCGCCGTCAATGTACCATTAGTCTTGTCAAACGGCGGCAGCTGCGCGGGAAATCAAAGACACGTGCACGAAAATGACAAAAAAAGACACGGAAGACTTTTTTTTTTTTGCAATTGGAGCACTTTATTTTTTTTCCCTTTGGTAGAAAACACACATGTTAACAGAAAACATAGAAAATAGAAAAATGGCACACTGGTCACAATACAAGGGTTGTTGTAATACTGCTTTGGCATTTGAAAACGAAAAAAAAAAACGAGTAAAGTGCAATTTTTTTTTTTACATTCACAGGTGAAGTGTTTTTTTTTCTTGTTCAAAGTTAAAGTGCTGATTTCCAACGTCCCATTTTACACTGAGGTGGTATCCTAGCTTTAAAAAATAAGAGAAATTAATACATTATACATTCCAGAGTGAATAAATAACATAAAATAAAATCAAAGTGGAGAAATGTAACAAATCTGTATTTGTTTTTTAGTCTCATTAATCTCTAACATAGCGAGATTTCGGCTAATGCAAAAATTAAGACTGAACAATGTTATTTTATTTGAGTAAAATGTCAGTTCGGTCATTTTGTGCCGTTTCTTTCACTTAATATAATGAGATTCATATCTTGCAAAACCGAATAACTCAAAGATTTTCATCTCAAATGAAATAATTGTTCGAATTTTGCAACATTCCGGCTCTAATCTAATTGGACAATGCCCGTTTTGTAACATTACGACTCAAATCTTATCACCGTAATCAGTAAACGTCAACTCTTGTTGTCATAAAATCATGAAATGAATACTGTAACATTGCAAATTTCATCGGCATAATTTATATTTAACAAAAGGCGAATTTGGTGAACTAAGATACGCAACATTATGACTTTAAAATATGAGACGATGGGAATTAGGGCTTTCCACTATGATCATTTTACCATGTGGTAGATTTATAATTGTAATATTTTATAACGCTACAATAATAATCTCATCCAGCACAAGATTCACATTCAAATAACTTGAATATCTGAAAACTCGTCAACTTTAAAATCTCCTGAATTGAAGCCAAAATATTGACATTTTCCGCCTTTGTGTAACATCTGGACTATAATGTGCTACCTGCCATTTGGTCGTCGAGTCCTACTTTTCCCCGTCACGTGACGACTTTAACCTCAAAACCAGCATGGCGTCCTTTCTTCTCCTGGAAATGTTCCAGTTGATGATGGAAAGGAACCTTGCGGCCCGGGCGCGAGAAGTTAGCTAGCTAGCTAGCCACTAGCCAGCCTGTTTTTGTTAGTTAGTTAGTTAGTTTGTTCTGACCTCAAACGTCGCTGGGCGACCTGGAACGGTAGGCGGCGTTGGCCCGAAAGCAACCGCAGAGCAGCACGTAGAAGGAGCGCTGGATCTCGGCGTTCCTGAAGGCGTAGATGATGGGGTTGATCATGGAGTTGTACGTGGCCGGCAGCAGCGTGGCGTAGGTGTACACCGGCGGGTAGTCCCGCCGGCCTACCAGGCAGTAGATGGCGAAGGGCGACCAGCTGGCGCCGAAAGTCCCCAAGATGATGGCCAGGGTGGACACGCCCTTCCTGGTGGCCACGTAGTGCGAGGCGGCGAAGAAGTGCTGCTGCATGGCGATCTGGTGGGCGTGGCGGCACACCACCTTGCAGATCTTCAAGTACAGGGTCAGGACCAGCGCGAAGACCAGGAAGAAGGCGGCGGCCAGCAGCGTGACGTTGGCGCGGGTCAGCGGCCGCACCACGCTGCAGGCGGCCGGCCTCCCCAGGCAGTTCCAGCCCAGCACGGGCAGCAGACCCAGCACTAGCGCCGCCCCCCAGGTGGCCAGCAGCATGGCGTGCACCCAGCGCAGGGTCTTCTCCGAGAAGTAGGTCAGGGCGTGGTGCAGCGAGAAGTAGCGGTCCACCGTGATGGCCAGCAGGCTGATGACCGAGGCGGCGAAGGAGGCCACCAGGAAGCCCACCGTCAGCAGGCCCGCCGTCTCCGAGGAGAGGAGGCGGCGCGACACGAAGTTGAGGACCAGGCCCACGCCGGCCAGAAGGTCGGCCGTGGCCAGGCTGCCCACCAGCGCCAGGGTGGGAGTGCGCAGGGCCGGCGTGTAGAAGATGATGGCCACCACCATGGCGTTCTCGCAGGCGATGGCCGCGCCAGAGGCGCACAGCATGATGTCCCAGGGGTTGACGGACGAGGTCGAGGTCGGGGTGGGCTCCTCCCACGGCCACGCCCAGCTGTCGTTGCCGTCCGACCACGACTCGTTGGTCCACGGCGACGAGTCGTTCATGGCCGGGCCGGGGTTCCTCCTGCGGGGGAGGGAACGCCAGCGGCTCGGTGAGAGGCAGGAAAATACATCTTACATTTTATCTTGACTTTATGTGGTTTTCCATCGAGCTACGTCGTTTTCTTTGCCTTTTTTTGAAGCCAAAAATGTTAAATATTAGCTTTTTCCTTCAATATCACTCCTACCAAACTTCATGACAAGTTCTTGCCATGGCTAGAATTCCACATAACGAGATGACCATTTGTCAAAAATTTACTTTTCACTACTTTTGCATTCATGCAAAGAAAAAACAAATATGGATTTTCTCCCAGCATGCACTATCATTCATTCTGTTTCCACATGCGGTAGCATTAGCTCGTTTGCAACAAATAATACTTGCTATTTATTGCGCCCGCAGGAGCTTCCAATTTCTAGAAACGATACCAACTTGCCAGTTATTGTTTTTGCACGCGGTAATGAAAGCTTTATTTAAAAAAAATACATTAACGCTTTCTCCCTGCACTCATAACACACAAGTTACGGAGCTGTCCGCGGTGCTGAATTGCCATTGATCCTTCCCATCGCAAGTATGCATGTGCAAAAAAAAAAAAAAAAAAAAAAAACATTAAAATGAGCAAAAGTGCGGCTTACCTTCCGCGACGAGCAGAGTCTGGCGGGGAAGCGGCGATCTCCGCTGGCGTTGGCGGTGCTCCTCCCGCGTGGGACGCACACCCGGGTCAGAGCCGGCGCGAACAAGCATTGGCGGAGAAGAGCGGGCGTGCGGCGAGCGGCCGGCGGACGCGCTCCGGGGACAGCTTTAAACGGCTCTGACGTCACGCCGGGAGAGGGGGTGGGGCCTGACGTGGAGGAGGCGGGGTTACGGGAAGCGGACTTTGCTTCCAGGGTGTTTTCTCATCGCTTGGTCGCCCGGGGAGACAGATGAGAGACGAGGCGGTAGCGCCGCTTTGAATTTGGTGGTGCTTTTAATGCAGAAAAAAATGCTCTATTGGGTAGGGGTCCAAAAATCAAGTCATTTGTTGACAGTGACGATATTTCAATACAATTCATTTGGACATCCAATGCTGGAATTGATATAATATGTGTAGTAATTCATCAATTAACCATTAAGTAATTGACAGATGAATCTATTATAGAATTTACTGTATAGGGTTGGTGACAATGAAAGTAAGAGGAAGCTTGAATGGAAGATAAAGGCTGCATGCTCACCATTTTGGGGTTTCCAGGCAACAGCTGTTTGGCCACCTGTTGCAGCCCCGCCTCTGAGTAAGGGAGATTCAAGATCAGGTGGGCGGGAATGAGCGAGCGAGAGAACGAGGGAGAACGAGGGAGGGGGTCGTGAGCGGTTTTCATCCCCACAAGTGAGCGGCGCACATGAGGCGCCGAGTGACTCACTGGAGAACGCATAAGGAAGCCAAATACATCAATTACATCTCATCTGGCAAAATTAGACAGCGTTAAGTCTTAGTCGTTCGATGACATGTGCCGTGGAGACTCTAAAGACAATAATGTTCAATAGACCAAATGCCAACACCACGCAGGCATAAGTAATCAGATCTCGTCAAACAACAAAAGCTAGTGCGTTACCGACGCAAAAATTCATCGTGTTAAGTTTCAAGTCAAAATTTATGGGATAGAAACTGAAAACTTAGTCATCACATTAAAACGGCAATTCTAACTCTGCTTAACTTCTCAGTGAACTGCAAAAGCATAACTAAATAAATATAGATAGACAAACATTGATGAAAACATGGAAGTTAGTCTTAGGAAATCACATTAAAAGACACCAATGATAACATTAAAGCGCAAAAATCAAGTCATTAAACCACAAAACTAAACCAAAAATCAGGTAAAACCACCAATTTTAGTAGCTTAAACAATAACATTGAAGCGTTTAGATCCGCGGTTACGTTCATTCTTTCATTTTCAATCACGCTTATCCTGGTCAGGGGTGCCGGAGCCAACCCCAGCTGACTCTGGCCAAGTCTCTCACGTGATTGACAAATGGTAGATTACGATTCTAAAACGAGTCTTCAAAATGATTACATATGAAAACCTTATGTCATTGACACACTCGCTAAAGTACCCTAAACTGACTTAATGGCTTTTGGTCTTATAAGTCTTGAATGAGGGGCGGCTGTCAGCGGACACGTGTTGCCCGAAGTGGGTCACGGTGCTGCGACGACTGCGACTGCGGCGGGGGTGACGGCGCTTTAAAAAGGAAAAGTGACGTGAGGGCGTTGATTGCGGGAGGTTAAAATGGATTGTCGCCTAAACACGTGCCAGAGAAAACCCACGTAACGACAACAAGAGCCGCCGCTAGAGTGGCGGCGTTTGACAAAGCGTTGACATTTTGGCAGGTCTTCTTACGTTTCAGAGTATTTGGAACGTTTTACCTAAAGCACTCTTACATAAATTAAAAAAAAAAAATCCCAACTTGCTAATAGATATCATATCTACAGTGTATATATACATATACATTCATACACATGATAAAACAGCAAATATAGCCAAAAAATATTGCTGAGCTTAAAGCCATTCATCATTGATTCCAATAATATATAATAAATATGAAAAAAAAAAATTATAGAAAAGTATGACGCAAAATCGTAACATAAAATGAACACTAAACCCAAAATATCCCTAAAAAAACGATGTAGTAAAGTAACATTTGTCCAGGTGAATGTTTCCCAAAAGACGTGCGTCAATGCCCCGCCCCTCCCGCCACCTGGCTGCAAATACCTGTCGAGGACGTCCGACTCCCGGGTCACCGTCGGTGCTTTTCGCTGGAAAGGGGCCCCGCGTTGTTTCCTTTCGCAGGTGTGTTGGCGTGCTAACCTGGCGAGTGGGTGGCTCGCCGTCCTTTCTGCAACGGTCATAAAAGCTATTTTTAGTCCCCGAAATCATGAGCTCGGTCACAAATCATCATCCGGGAGGTTTACGGTCACGTTGTCGTAGTGATAGGCCGGACTGGTAACGGAATCGCTGCCTTTGACGGCAATATGCGTACAATTTAACGGCCGGGATATGAAATTTGATGTCTAGCGCTGTCCGTGGTGCTGAAAGATGAGCATTCAGTCTGAATGAATTGGACAAAGAGAAATGCATACATTTTTATTTTTCCTTTTTTTTAAAATGTATTTTATAATTAACGTTTTTAAAAGTACAAAAACTGTACTCTTCAAATTATGATCTTTTTAAAAATGGATTTTTAAATTGTGCCCAAAAAAAGTGATGCTTTTGAGTGTATATTTTTCATTCATTTTAATTTCCTTAGCTTTGGCTTATATTAACATTGTCTTATTTTTTTTTTTAAGACAATTCTCACCATATAAAATAATATTTAAAAAGGTGTAATAATTATTAAAAATATACGTACTATATATATTGTTTTAGCTAGTATTTAAGTTGTTTTAAATGACAAAGTAGTGACTTATAGGCTGACCGCCGTCTTTAGACATCAATGACAGTCAATTTTTTTCATTTAAAAGCTCCTGTTTTTTCCTTACCTTGCGTCGAAGGGTCTTTGAAAGTCGGGCCACCTTTGGGGGGTTGGGGTGGGGGGTCACGTTGGGTCGGCATGTACAAGTGAGCCCCCCCCTTGGAAAGTATTCATCGGTCATTGTCCAGAAACCTCAAAGAAGTGACAAAGTGTGAATATATGAAATCAAACAAATGAAATCCCATGACAATGTGAACGCTATCACATTAAAATATGAAGTTTAGCCTCTTAAAATATGACATTTAATCCCCAAAATGTATCATCTCACCTGATAGCGATCATTTTTCCCCCCGGTGCTTCCATACATTCACTTGTAAGACAATAAAAATCATCAAAACAGAAAATATACATAGACAAGTTCATTTTTATAAAATGAAATAACGTACAATGAAGTACCATGCGGTAGCAAGGAAAAAATAATTGTCTGTATTGTCGAAGAGCAGTACGAAAAAACCTGTTTTAAGCTGCTAAATTATATTTTTTTATACTTTATGTACACAAAAAAATACAGCAATACTTAAGTCATATCATGTAAAGATTTATGTCTCTTTGAATGAGGAAACTTGAATTATGAGTGCAATTACAGGAAAAATTCCACTTTTATCTCAGCGTACTATTGATTTTCTTCGCCTTTAAACGTTTTTAAAAGCACTTGAATGAATACGAAGTGATAAAAATGCTAAAAATAACGTGATCCACGTGAGTCATATTCCATAAGAAAAGGTGTCTTTGGATTGAAGAAGACGGATACGAGTTCTTCACATAGATCTGTTCTTGACGTACTCCCTGTACATCAACGTGTCGCCGCGGCACAAAGGCCTCACTTGACCGTGGGCCGCCATCACGTGGCTCTCGAAGACGTCGCGGCTCTCGCCGTCCACTCGCGGGGGCGCCGTGGCGTACGCGCTGTCCTCGGGGAAGCGGGAAACGGGTTCTCTGGACGCATAGAAATAAACAAAAGGACGGTCATGTCAATTCCCAATTCTGATTAAAATGCCGGTTTAAAAAAATAATAATAATATCAAAATAATAGACGATTTAAAAAAATTCAACAAAATAAATTTTGTGATTATTTCTATAATAGACAAATTATTTTGAAGGAAAATAGATAAGAGGAATTTCATATTAATTTAGTTAATTTTTTTATTTATGAAAAGAAGTATTCATTCATTATCTATACCGCTTATCCTCACAAGGGTCACAGGGGGTGCTGGAGCCCATTCCAGCTAACTACAGGCAGCAGCCAATCACAAGGAAGCAAATGATAGTGTCGTTTTATTTTGAATCATTTTTAAAATGGACTATAAAAAAAAATCTATGCACTATTTTTTCAAATGTAACTGTATTTCCAATGACATTTTCCATATTTAGTATTTCTTTTATGTCCTTATATATTCCACCAATGCTTTATGGATCATTTTCAGATGGTCCAATCCGCTTGAAGCGGGAGGGCTGGCCGGCCGCTTGCCAGGCGGATTGCGCAACCCACGAGGAAATCCGACAAATGAGCGGAAAGTGGCACGACCTATCGGTCGACACTCGAAGGGGTGAAAGGTGGTGGTGGGGGGCTTCCACGTGGATGTGCATGCCGTAAGAAATCCTAAAAATAGAGCGCTTGTGTAACACACACACAGCTGTGGGAACATGTGTGTGCCACATGTCATTTTTGTTGTTAAACTATATTTATTGAGGGGCTGTCAGAACTGAATTTTTTTAAGTACGTTTCGTTAAAATCACCATTCATAATGATCATTAACGCCGGCAAGAGTAGGTCAAATTTACATTCGTGGTTTATATATGGATTTTATTTTTTTCCCACTATGATCATGTGGTAGGCTATAGTAATAATTGAAAAAAAAAAAAGGTTAATATTTTACATGTACAGGTGCTACTCCACAAAGTGCGTTTTCCCAGAAAAAAAAAACCCAAATAAGTAATATAAAAGTATGAAAAGTCATGTCCTGGCAAGGTCAATTCTAAAATATTGCGCAATCTAAGATGCAATATTGGAAATGAGGCAAAAAGATTGGCTATTAAAATGTATTGTTTACATGTTTTTCATTAGCTGTGAAATAGGATCACTTAATCAAATAACAGCATCTTTTCTAATATTTCTATATTTATTTTAAGACGATTGAAACAAACCTTGCAGTAAAAAATAGAAACAAAAATAATGCCAACATGTCCAGTAAAAAATGAATTCAATTGCTATTGCCATGTTAGCCAATACACCCAAAAAATATCTTAATTTTTTTGGTTTAAAAAAGTCATTTAAAAAGCAAGGTCATTCTAAAATATTGCATTAAAATAGTCTCCTTTCTTCAATAGTTAATTAAATTGAAAATAAATAAATAAAATAAAATCACCCACCCATTACTCACGTTTTTGTATTTTCCATCTCTAAATAAACACTTTTTTTTCCTCTTTCTCATGCGACTTACACTTTGTTCCGACACGATCGGAAAAATCCGATCATATACAAGGTCTCACCCGGGCTTGGACAAAACCCGACCTTGCACTTTTTTTCTATCTCCCTCTCGCCATCAACTCGGCAAACTCGAGTACTAAAAGTGTCCATTTAATTCGCCACACATTTCCAAGCCACGTGTCGATTTTTAGCGACCGGAGGGACACGAGCGCTTCTGACTCATCCACTAAAACGGCGCGAACCGCCAAGATAAACCCAACGTGTGGCCGTCCCGAAGGAGACGACCCCGGACGCCACTTAGCGAGCCGACTCGGCATGAATGGCGTTCCTTCTCCGGTTTACTTTAAAAGCTCTTCGCGGGGAAACGTAGCCGCCACCGCCACCACAGCCGCACGTGAGCGAGGATTAATGTCCGTCGGCTTTTGTTTGGGCGCCCTCCTCCCCGCGGGTCACGTTTTACTCACAAGCAGATGATGTTTGCCAAGTGGAGGCGCTGGCCGCCGCCCGCCGCTCGCCGCTGCTGGCTCTCGCCCAGACGTGCGAAGCTGTTAAAACACGGACACGGGTGGTTAAAAAGCATCTTTTGACCCCCAACACGTGTCTTTTTTTGAAGAAGAGTTAAACATGAGGTGTGTCCAAAAAATGGCGGGCGCCATCTGGTTGGTTCCTGCTTGGGATTTGGAATATTAATGGATTGATTAGCCGCGCTAACGGGTTTGCGAGCGGTCCGCCTTCAAGCGCTCTTTAATGGATGCGCTTTCATTCTCATTAGGAGAGAATGCAAAAGGAAATTGTTGTGAAGGGAATGGAAGTGGAATAAAGAATAATGTTGTTATTCCACTTTTATTTTGGGAATACAGACGCTCCCCTACTTACGAGCGAGTTACGTTCCGAGCGATAGTTCGTAAGGTGAATTTGTTCGTAAGTTGCTTCAGTGCTATATTTTGTATTATAATTTATGTTTAAGGCCTATATAAGTATATTGAAGGTTTATATACGTGCATTTGTATGTTTAAGGCTTGTACGTAGTCACGATGCAAATAGATGGCGTTAAAACACGAATTTGAGCAAATGAGTGTGGACTAATTATGTTAAAATGAGCAATGGGTCACATTTAAAAAATGGAAATGTATCACATGATAATATTTGAGGGAAATTTTATATGTGAAACTAATCACGTAATAATGCTAAATTGATTAACAGCCCGAAAAATGTTACAATGCAAAATGTAAAGTGAAATTGATAAATTTAGCAATTGAAACATGACCTAAAAATGATCACATTGAAAAGGGAACTGATTCCTGTTTAACAAAACTTGTTTTACTTCATAATTGTACCCCCAAAAATAACACAAAACATAGACAGAAGGCCTGTTATGTCTTTTTTTAAACAGCTGCTTCTTTAGCATATGAATTTAGTTTGACTATTGTTACTATAAACAATAAAGTTTAACAAATTGGTTTTCTTGATTTCTCATTAAATATCATCGTACTTGCAGAATGACAATAAAAGCAGTTAATTCAATTCAATTTGAAAAAAAATTGCCTTCCCAAAAAGGCGACTAAACTCCAGTGCAACTATTTTTTTGTGTAATCTTTGCAACAAATATTTCGAAAAATACATAAAATGCTTTAAAAAAATAGCCAAATTCTTCCCAATAGGCTCAAATCAACAGACTGTGTTTAAATAAAAAATGTGCACTGAAGTGGACAAAAGTGCCACAGGACCCCAAAAATAATAATCCTAGCAAATAAATTATATTCCAGGAAGAACGCGGATGGAAGAACACAAGAGCGGCGAGGACCCAAAAACGCGGCTCTTCTTTTTCCTCACATACGACAGCCGACGGTAATAATTGACAGTTTTGAGTTTTCGAGTGGCTCACGGGGGGGGGGGGCACTTGGCAACGGAGCCCGTTGTATCCTTAGCGAGAACTCACAGTCCCTAAAGTTCGTGCTAACTAGCGTGGTAACCTTTCCAAGTCAAACGGCATATTTTTGCGTTCGGCTCGCCGAGAACAAAATGGAAGATTGGATAAGCGGCCATGTTTGCAAAAAGGGGACGTGACGTGACGGGATTGTGGACTATCGAGTCGTCATTTTGAGATGGGTTGGCGTGAAATTACCGGTTATAGATGGCCAGGTCTTGCTCGGCGGGGAATTGGGACAAATTCAGTCCGTAGGGTTCCTTGAAAGATGGCTGATGGCTCTCCTGAAATGAAGGGAACAATATTTTAAAGGTCAATGATGCAAAGGCAACAATGTGTTCTAAAAAAAAAAAAAATTGACAACCAAAATTTGGGCTTTTGTCAACAAATTCAGTGCTCTAAAGTTTGCTTTTTTGTTAAAAACAACCATGTTGGATGCAAGATTCCTAAATATAAACAGTTCTCAAATTTCCTGTGCTTATTTTGGTGTTCAAATGAGCCAAAAACAATAAATCTGTAAAATGGGAATGATTGACAGCGAATGAACGTTACTTCAATGAAGTAGCATAACATCATAAAATACATTATACAAAAAAAAAATCATGTTTCAGTTCCATAATACAACCTTATAGAATTTATTGGACATGGGTTAAATATTAAAGTGAGGAAACTGCAAAAAAAGACAAATATTTTTTTATAATACGTAGTTGTGTACATACATACATGTTCAGTAAAATGTATACCTTAAATTTTTCAAAATAAAACTAAAGCATTATTACAATTATTTCCCTCTTTTTGCCGATTTATGACTTAAATGTTCAAATTTCTTACACATGCAAGACAATTATTAATTATTCTTCCAGACTGTTTTTTTCTGGCACGCAGGCGAAAAAATGCTTAACATAATGCTTTCAATTTTTTTTCTGCCACTCTAGCGAAAAAATGCTTAACATAATGCCTTCAATTTTTACGATATTTGTATCGATCGGTGGCGCCACAGGACGAGATTGTTCTCGGACCGAGTCCAGTGAAGCACAGCTGTGAACACACACGGGTCTGCACGCACGGCACCCCCCCCACCCGTAAATCCGTCCGCGTGTATTTGGCCGTTGCTGAGGCGGAATATGAAATGTGTAATTAAAAAGGCAAAGCTAGTAATGATCCGTCGTTTAAATATTTCAACAGTATTATGTACTTGGCGCCGTCGAGGGTGACACGAGAGCCGTGTGATGGCGAGGTAGGGGAGGGGGGCGGGGCTTGACACGTGAGCGCCCCAAAAAGTTGGGGTGGAAAAGGAGTTTTGCATATGCTTTAGCACAGTGGTCTGCAGCTTGTGGCAAGGGGGACAATTAAAGCCCGTGGGGCATTATTTTGGAGGCCCGATTTTGACATTGAGAAAGAGTGGCTTTCGCTTCATGTTTCATGGATTTTCAGATTTTTATGAACTTTAAAAAAAATTACATTAAAAAAAAAACCTTTAAAATAAATTTTAATTAGTATACCATTTTTATATTTTTCCCCCAGAGAAAAAAATCGGGATGCAGTGAAACCGCGAAAGTTGAAGCTGTGATATTATTTATATATTTATCTATATCTATATTATCTATATCTATATACATCTATACATCTCTCTCTATACATCTCTATCTCTATACATCTCTATCTCTATACATCTCTAGCTATACATCTCTATCTATGTATCTCTATCTATGTATCCATCTATATCAATATATCCATCTCTATCAATAACTCCATGTCTCCATGTCTCCATGTCTCTATATCTCTATATCTCTATATCTCTCTGTTTTTTGAATTTTATTTTTTATTAATTATTTTTTTAAATAGGTTGTCCACTGCATTCTTGGAATTTTTTGTTCCCCGTTTTTTAAAACTCTTGCACTGCCATTGAGCCCAAATCCATTTTCGCAAGGCTTTGTATGGCATTGAACGATTTGGCCCTCCCCGTCGTAATAGATTGGACGTCTCTACGGCTCTGAAAGCGATCATTGACTGCGGCAACAGGACTTCCCGAGAACAAGTGCCTCTCTCACTTGACACCATTTCCATTCACAAGACGACAGCAAAGTCACGTGCGTCAAAAGGGCATCGCCGCCACTGCGGGAAGGACTATTTTTTTATTTTTTTCCCCCAGAGGATTTCTCTGCGGGTTCCTCTTCACCGACTAGCGACAATCTAGGTCAGAAGCCAATAGTAGATCACCGGGGCGTGAAATACGTACTGCTCTGGCAATAAAATACTTTTCGGAGAATTGCTGAGAACATCAACACGTGTGACGTGGGTTATTGTTAGTATTAGAATAGTCTCTATTGGACCCTAGTTTTTTTTTTCATTTTTATGAAAATAACTTTTAATTTCCCAAATACGGTATGAACTAAAGTTCTAACCCAGAACCCTAGCCTGCACTCTTAAAAAGTTATTATTTTATTATTTTTCATTCCTCTGCCTTACTGGAAAATAAAATGAAAACTAAAAGTAATACCAATTAGAATTGAAGTCATACTAATAATTCAAATTCTGATAAAAACGACTAAATGCACCCTAAAAACAAAAACTAACGCAAATAGGGCGAAAAACAGTCATAACTAAATTAGAATGAATATTCCAAATCCATTATAATCTTGGATACAAACAGAGAATATAATTTTTTTAAGTACCTAGATAAGCATTAAAGTGAAGTAAATTAAGTTTAATTTTCAAACCTTTTATTTGCCATCATGTTGTAAAATGAGCGAGAACTAAGACGCTTTCTCCTCATTTTTTCTTCTTCTGTGGTTTTAATAAGCGCTTACAAAACATCCACATTTGTATAATGGCGCTTGAATGACGTCAAGTTTGTTCCGCCACTCGTATTTCAATTTTGTGTTGGTTCCTACCTCCGGCACCCTCGCGCTCTCTCCGGCATCCAGCCAAAGTTTGACCGGTGTGGAGCGCTGCGAGACGGAAGCGTCATCGTCCCGGTCGTCCTCGGAGTCGTCCTCCGAGGAGCTGGAGATGGCCTCCTCGCTGGGCGGGGGCGGCGCGCTAGCCGCCGTCTTCCTTTGAACCAACGTCTCCTCCTTGCTGCTCTTGTTGCTACGCCACAAAAAAAAACCATCACGTTCTAGGCTCATTTCCGTGGCAGGAAAATAAAACCCAAGTCATATGTAAAACGTCAACGGGGGCGGCTAGAATGTAATTAGTCGGTCACGAGACCCAAAACTAATACGCTCTCGTTTCCTGGTTGATTAACACTAAGTCATTTATCAAGGATTTTGTCTTATAGCGAGAAAGAACAAGCCGTCACGTGGACGGCGTCAGATAAAAAGATGCGGAAACTCACCCCAGCACCGATTTGGCCGTCTCCTCCGGTTTTCGGACCGTGAACGGGCTCGGGTCCACCCCCACCGTTTTCGGCATGAACTCCCTTAAAAACGAGAGAAAGGGTCAATAGCTAATACAAATAAATAGTAAAAAATAAAAAGATGGCGCGGCCCACCTGGCCGAGTTGGTCATGGCTTTGCAGAAGGTGTCGTCGAAGGAGGTGAGCTCGTAGGGTCGGAAGAACTCAGTGTAGATGTCGATGGTCTCTTCGTAACGATTGGCTCGTTTCACCTTCAACTTTTTCATGGTTTCGTCACACGGGACTGCCGAGAAATAAAATTCATGTCATAATAAAGATGTCTATTGCTGCTAATGGAAGGCAACTAGCTAACGTGGAAAAATAGGATTGCATAAAAGTATAAGATTGAAGAATGTAAAGGGTTAAATTTGGTTTGAAAATTGGCATAATTAGATATTTAAACATACATACCTAAAATGTGACAAAAAAAAATTCATGTCATAAAAACATACCTTTACTGTAGTTGAATGTGGCTTTTTTTAAAATTCTACTCAGATTAAAAAAGGAAAATTCCAACTGAATTTGACAAAAGCAGTTGAATAATTTCACCAAATTTCCCCATAAAATGACCGATTGTTGTTACCTTCATCGAAGGCAATGGGGAGGTAGGACAAGACCCCCTCAGACCACCAAAGTGTGTAACTGCAAAAAAAAAAAAAAAAAAAAAAAAAAAATGTCAAATGTGAAAGAGGACACATGGTCACCTAGAAAACTATATTGAAACAGCCACCATGCAAACCTCCTTATGAATAATCATTCATTGTATTTTATGTAAAGCAGGGTGACTTTGTTTACGTGTTTATGAGCGAGTGAGTGACCACAAAATGAATTGAAATGCGAGCAAGTTCATTTCTGGGAATAAAGGCAGAGCCATCTTTGCCTATTGTAGTCAAATGAACGGGCCAGATGGGGAAAAACTAGGTCTAGTTTTACGTCAGCGTGAAAACAAGTACGTTGAATAAAGCTGGACAAAAGTCAACATGAAAGTGGCACTTTGCCCTACTTCTAATTGCAAAGCAAATAATTTCAATTCATCTGGGCTGGAACACCAAAAAATATCAACTAAAAAGAGTACAAAGTATTTTCTGGACTATAAGTGGCAAATAAATTCATTAATATGTGCTGCCCCTTATTAAATAAATCAAAGTCAAACTAAAATTTAGCCTGCTGTTTTCAGTTTTTACCATTGCAACTTAGTGCAATTTATACAGTGGTACCTCGACATACGAGCAATTTGAGATACGAGTAAAATTTTGATCAAATATTTATCTTGAGATACGAGACACATTTTGATATATGAACAGACAGCGGACTACTCACAAGAACATCATGGGCACTGTCATTGGTCGCAACTCCCTCGTGTAATGTCTCTACGAGCACTGGGCGGAGCCTCGCATTTTTTCAGTGTTTTTCCCCGTTAGTCAGTGCGAATGGCGGAGCTTGTTTGCTAATACGAGAGGAGTATATACTACTTCTCGTTGGCAAGTGGTCGTGCGTTATCCTATTGTGAGGACATTTGTGTGCATCATTTTAGGAATATTTTGAAGGGAATAGTACAACAGCAAACAACCCTCGATAGGTTGCATCTAAAGGTCAGGGTGGAGGCGGGGCAAATAGAGCCAAAAGGTATCAACATTTAAAACAAAATTAGAATTACGTTTAGTGTAAGGTTAGATTCAACTTATTTATGAGTGTGTCTAAATCGTAATCCAAATTCATTTAAATTTTGGTCATATGCAAGAACTAACAAATAGAACATAGGCTAATGTTGCTAACTGAGTTGTTGTACCTGCGCCTGTCCATCGGGAGGGCCATTGTGCTTTTCTGATGAAGGTAGAAGTCAGTGGGAAGGTCCCATAAGTGAGGACGGCTTTCTACTGGCTGGTAGACTTGGAGAAATAAATTGATGGCGTCCTGGCGATCCGCATCTGAAAAAAAAAAAGAAATTAGAGCAAAATTGAATGTTCCACCCGCCATTTATTTCATGCAAAATCGAATAATATAGGACACAGGTGTCAAAGTGGCGGCCCGGGGGCCAAATCTGGCCCGCCGCATCATTTTGTGCGGCCCGAGAAAGTAAATCATGAGTGCCGACTTTCTGTTTTAGGATCAAATTCAGATGGTTATAGATTTATAAAAAAAAATCCTGATTTTCCCCTTTTTAAAATCAAAATTGGAATATTTTCAATCCAATTTTGTGTTATTAGTTCAAAGCGCATTTTGTAAGATCTAAAAATAAATATATAGATATTTTCCATTTTCCACTTTAATATTGAACATAAATAAAAAAATATATTTTGTTTCCATTTGAAATGAAAAACATGATTAAAATAAATTTTCCATTACTAAGAAAAAAACTCAAATAAACATTGCTTTAGATCTATAAAAAACTGACTATTTAGGGCTTTTGATCCAGTTCTTTTAATCCAATTAAAAAAATAAATAAATCTAAATATTATGTCTAAAATGGTCCGGCCCACATGAAATGGAGTTGACCTTAATGCGACCCGCGAAGCAACCCGAGTTTGACACCCCTGATATAGGAAGTTAAGTGTGGGAGTCGCTGTGACTGGCATATTGGACGTCTAGTGGAGGGCAATGATTTAAACAAAAAGGGTCAAATACTACAATACTTTTAAAAATTCAGTTGATTTTTAGGCCCAAATCTGACTCCTTTTCAACATCTGTGACTAATAAACGTGGGTGAAGTCCAGCTTAATATGCCATCAAAATGCAATTACCAATAAAAGTCTGAAAATGACTGGACTGGACTTAAAAAAATGGCACAACGCCAACCTTTCTAACTTGACATTTGCGCTCTGAAAAGAAGTGACATTCCCTCCTGTGCTCGCCATCTCCATTTACTCAAAATGGAGGCGCCGAGGAGAGAAAAAAATAAAAAATGGAGATCTCGGCGTGTCAAGTAGCGCGCTTTCATTTGGGTTTCTGCTGCTTTTAGGAACAGTTACTGAATCACTTGTACGCATTTATGTAGACACAATGTATCTGACAAATTACGGTGCTATTCACCATTAAAATGGAAGGAGTCGAGACAGTCCTTTCATTAAGACTTAAGGTGGCCACTTAGCGCTGCCGTGTCATGTCAATATCACATGTGCGAGTACTCAAGCGTATTCATTAGCATCTGTATGGTAATGCTAAGGGTGTAAAACGGCATGAAACGGACTGTCGGCGTATTATTTTTTTTCTTATTTCATTAAAAATGTGGATAACAATTGGTAAAATGAAATTAAATTAACCTATGACTTACGAACTGATTTGCAAAAACAAGAATTTGATTATTAGCGCAATACTGTTTTTTTCTGTTGATTGATCTTTGTTATTTCATTATAAAATGGCGGGTTAGTTGAATTTGAGTGAAAACAACATTTGATATTTGCAGGAATTGTTTTAACTGATCAAATTATTCAGATTTTTTTTTTACATATTGACGTATGTCGTTTTCATCTTATCCTAAAATAATTGCTTGCTAATTCTAATTTGGTTTAAAATGACAGTGGAAGACGCACCAGAGAAGGCGTTGCTGTAGTATCGCGAAAGCGTCTGCATGATGTCTTTGGAGTGCTGAGTCCACGGCGCAATCTTCCGATAGGTCTTGACCCTGTGCACCAGCTGCGAGCCGCCGTACTGCAACGATAGCGTGTCGCCATGGTCCTCGTACAGCTCCTCAAACAACCTGGAAGACGCAAAAGGAGATCTTAAAACTTGGGTTTTTTTATGCCGTCTGCTTTGCTACATCAGGGCCTGGACGCATGGGTATTGTCAATTTAAAAAATGGACAGTAAAAGAGAAAATATCTGACCAAAGTCTTACTTTTTACACAATTTGTCAAGGTATGCAATTGACGACAAAGGAAAAAAACCTGCGTGCTGCTTTAGGGCAAATTTGAGAGAGTTATGGATTATGCAATTAAGGCTGCTCGCATACTTTACAGCGACTAATTGAGAAGGCTCATTAATGAAGAAAAAAGGCTGAATTAGCAAGGTATTTCCCAGACATATTGATTTACTAGTATACATGTGTCAAAGTGGCGGCCCGGGGGCCAAATCTGGCCCGCTGCATCATTTTGTGTGCCCCGCAAAAGTAAATGATGAGTGCCGACTTTCTGTTTTAGGATCAAATTAAAATGAAGAGTATAGATGTATATTAAATTTCCTGATTTTCCCCCTTTTAAATCAATTGTCATTTTTTAATCCATTTTTCTGTGTTTTTAGTTCAAAAATCGTTTTGAAAAATCTAAAAATATATAAAAAAGCTAAAATAAACATTGTTTTAGATCTATTAAAAAACTGAATATTCGGGGCTTTTAATCCAGTTCTTTTAATCCATTTATATTAAAAAAAATCTAAATATTATATCTAAAATGGTCCGGCCCACGTGAAATCAAGTTGACGTTAAAGCGGCCCGCGAACCAACCCGAGTCTGACACCCCTGAACTAGTATAAACTTTACAAGCCATTCATTGGTTCTTCAGACACAAGGTGCATTACCTCACGCAGTCAGTGTCAAACTGGAGCTTGGGCTTGTCAATCAATCCCAGTGCGAAGAGTTGATAGGCTAATGCACACTTGCCCACCATAAACTGGGCGGTGTTGGTTCGGTCCAGACAGTCCACGCAGTTGGTCCTGAGCACCCCGGTCTTGGACGACAAATCAAGAACATTTTTCAAGAAAATAGCCCAAATATTTTAACGGTAAATAGATGTTAGGAATTGCCCCCAGCAGATAAATGATTGAAAAATACAGTCAACTTTGACTTTGAATTCTTTCCACCTTAACAAGCCTGAATAATACAAACCTGAACAACCGCACATACACACAAAAAAATGTCCTTGGATGATTTTTTTTCCACCCAGGTGGGAAGAAAAGGACACATCACATGTCACACTTATGCATTGTGTGAAATTTCAATGGCTAGAAGCTCACAAATCGAAAATATGTCACAAACTAACCTGCATTCGTCCACTGGCGGAAATGCTTCCTCCTAAGTCTCCCCACCTGCCAAAAAATAAAAAATAAATATTAAATCTATTATACATATTAACCTTTTGTTTCTTATTTCAAAAGGAAAGAATAAATATAGCATTTTTTAAAAACTGTTTATTGACAGTGAAAAATAAAAGGGGATAGATGACATTTTAGATATATTTTCAAAAATCGGATAAAAATCCCTAAATATTCAGTTTGTTATACGTAGATCTATAAGAAATTTAAAAAAGGCTTTTTGAACTTAAAAACAACACAAAAAGAAAAATAATACAGTTTGGAGTGAAAATTAAAAGGGGATGGATGAAACATTTTAGATATATTTTCAAAAATCTAATTAAAATCCCTAAATATTCAGTTTGTTATATGTAGATCTATAACAAATTTAAAAATGCTTTCTGAACTTAAAAACAATACAAAAAAAATACAGTTTGCAGTGAAAAATAAAAGGGGATAGATGAAACATTTTAGATATATTTGTAAAAATCGGATTAAAAGAACTGGGTTAAAATCCCGAAATATTCTGTTTGTTATAGATCTAATATAGAAAATTTAAAAATGCTTTCTGAACTAAAAACAACACAAAAAAATACAGTTTGGGATTTAAAAAAAAATTGCAATTATTGATTTAAAAAGGGGAAAAACAGGAAATATTCCCTATATGGCTATAATTTGCATTTGAATTTGACCATAAAACAGAAAGTCGACCACACAAAATGATGCGATGGGCCATATTTGGCCCTTGGCCCACCACTTTGACACCTGATAGACGAACAATCCATTTGAACCGCCATAAAACTCTTCCACTTCAAATGTATTCAGCGTCTACCAGCATTAAACTCATTTATATTCACGCCACAAGGATGGCAATTTGAGACCCATCCATAATCACTCAGGTACAATTTTCCATGTTTACCCACCTTCAGTGTACATTGAAAAGCACGTGCTTCCCAAGTAAACAAAATGAACCGGGCTCGAATGAATGTGAATGAATGTGAATACGGCACGCGCAGCCTTTACGTTACGCAACGACGCCAAAGTGATTAACGCGCAGACGCCGGCGACACGAGGAGCAATCTGCTCGCCTCGTTACGGGGAACATAATGTAACCGCCGCTGGACGTCGTTTCCGCGAAGTATTTACGGATGGCGAGGGAGAAAAAAAAAAAAAGGTGTTGGTTGATGTATGAGTGGCCATTTTTAATGTGTAAGGATAGGATTCAAGTTGAGGGGAAAGTACTACTGGTGATATTTTAGATCAAAATGTAGACTCACCTTTCATCCGGGTGAAGCGTGTGACAGTATAAGTCTGGACGGTTGACGAAAAAGCCGGTTCGCTTCACCACGTTTTCGGCGATCATGCTGAGACGGTCCAGAACGTTGCAGAGTTTGCTGAGGAGGAGACGGTCAAGTTTTTTAGTTTTGTTTTTGGGGGGAAATCTTATTTTTAATGACTTTAATACTCAATGCAGATAAGGGATTATGGTTTGATTTTAATCAAATGTGAATAAAAATATGGCATATTTGAACCAACGCCGCCAAAAGTTGCTAATTATATTTTTAATATATATATAAAAAATGTCTGGTAAATGGTTTAGACCAGGGGTGTCAGACTCGGGTGTCAACTCGATTTCATGTGGGCCGGACCATTTTAGATATAATATTTAGATTTTTTAAATTAATAAATGGATTAAAAGAACTGGATTAAAAGCCCTGAATATTCCGTTTTTATAGATCTAAAACAATGTTTATTTTAGCTTTATTATTTTTTTTTTTTTAGATTTTACAAAATGATTTTTGAACTAAAAACACAGAAAAAATGGATTAAAAAATTACAATTATTGATTTAAAATGACGACAGGGCCTATGTCCGATTATTATTATTATTATTAAAAGGGGGAAAATCAGGAAATTTAATGTACATCTATACTTTTTACTATTTTAATTTGATCCAAAAACAGAAAGTCGGCACTCATGATTTACTTTCCCGGGCCACACAAAATGATGCGGCGGGCCAGATTTGGCCCCCGGGCCGCCACTTTGACACATGTGGTTTAAACAAAATAAAAATGAAACACTAAACTCAAAGAAAAATAAGCAACTGATTTTGAATGTTTAAAAAAAAATCAAACAAATCCAATACCAAATAATTTGCCAATAAAATACCCCCCAAAAACATCTGTGAATAAATAGGAGTCCAAATGCAAGGAAAAAGATCAAATGAATAAAAATGCAATAGTCCTGAAGGACTTTAACCGATCTGCCAACCTTTTAGTGTAGCGCGCCATGTCCCACGCGATGTATTCGATGCCATGCTGCGGCGGCAGGAACTGGTTGAGGTTAAGCACGGCGGGGTAGAGTGCCTCGCTCAAAATTTTCTCGTGTTTCCTTTTTTCTCGTTTCTGCCGCGCAACAAAAGGAACATACATCACATGTCACTTCATCTATGACTAAAAACATCACTGCTCGCATTTTGGTGGATCTTTTTTTAGATAAAAATAATCTGAAACTTTGCTTAGCGCTGCAACATGGGATTCAAACCCAGATCCAGCTCGCTGCGTCCCACTAAACAACCCAAAAAAAATAATAAAATAAACCACAAGCACTGGACTCATGTTATTTTTAAGATCTTTTTTAAAAACGGTCAGGTGACGAAGTGATTAGCGCATCGGGCTCGCAGTGATGGGGTCGAGGGTTCGATTTCGGGTTGGACCTGCAATTTAAAAAAAATAGATATATATTTTTTTAAATTATATTTTTAAAATCCCAAGATAAAAATAATCAATTCAGGCCTCATGTTTTGTGAAAGAATTGCGTGTACTCAACAAGAACATCAATCCACATCGAGTACATCTTTCATGGCACGCAATCAAACCCCGTGGAGTCATTACTTGCAACCCGCCGTGTATGCTAATCCCGTGTAGTTTATCACATGCTCGATTAAACCCGTCTTTACGTGTATAGTGACACTCGCGCAGATTGTCGGGTGGTCGTCCCGGCACATTGAACAAATGACACCTTCCTCTCGAGTGTCAACGCATCATCGCGGTGACCAGTCCAATGACGCCGAGCGCGCTATGTGATCTGGCACATGTCCAGACAGAAAACAATTTCTATCAAGTGATGCGAGGCAAGTAAACGAGTGCACGTGCACGCTACGAGACCCCTCATCCAAAAGTTATTTATATAGCATTTTCTTACTTACAGTCCAAATGGATTGGACGTCTCTCAAGTCAACGGCAGCCAATGGGTTAAAAATCTTCATATTTTGGTCATAAAATGTCTTATTTTCACAAAATCATAAGATTCAACAAACACTAAGTAAGACTACCACAGAAGTACCGTATTTTCTCGCATATAAGCCGTTTTTGTCACTCAGAAAAATGACGACTGGATCAAGGGTACGGCTTATATGCGCATAAATTAGACTTGACATGCAAGAAACTGCAAGATAACAAAGACGGAACGCCATAACGCAAGACAATCTGGCCGATATTTCAAAATAGAGAAAAGATAAACAGATAAAACACAAAACAAAATGTATTTTGACATCTATGGATGAAATTCAATGTAACACATTTGTACTCCCTATTAAAATTATGAATATGGAGGTGAAAATTGGGAATCAGGTGCGTCTTATACGCGAGAAATTGTCAAATTCAACGATTTTAAGGCGATTTTAAGTGTGCGGCTTATACGCGAAGGCCACTAATATGCGAAAAAATACGGTAATTGGAATATTTTACAAATAAATGAACCCCAAGTTCACTTGATATTTTTTGTGGGCGGGGCAAAGGCAGCTGAGCACCACTACTATTCCGACTAGACAAAAACACAAACAATTCCTTTTTTGAAAGGAAGCCAAGCAGCCTTGCAATGCACTCGTCTTTTAATGGTGAAGTCAAACCTATTGAATAGAAGAGACTAAAAAAAATAGCTCATTAACTTCTTATTAAAGGATCTGCTAAGGAAAATGCATTCACATGCTGGGCCATGTGCTCGCATCCCCTTCCCGGAAATGGGCGACACAGGACGAGCCTCCCCGAGTAGGACGGCCATGATTTGACGCCTAATTACCCACCATTCCACCCATCTCTCATTCTATTGGGCGACAAGCGTGGAGTGCGAGTCGGGGTCCACCACTATAAATCCCCCCCCCCAAAAGGAAATAAATAAAATCACATGGCTGGTGCGGATCTCGGAGGTCCGTGATTGGTTCTCTTGGGCGCTCACGGTTCCCCTCGGCGGAGTCAACGTGAGACTGAAATCCATGGCGGAGAGTGCGTGCTCCCCATTGTGCCAGGAAACGCGGCGCAATACAAATGAGCGATTGCCGCGTGAGGGCGATGTGACAAAGAAAGTCCACACTGCATTTTGACAGCGTGTTTCAAATGAGATTTTAAGGCAAAAAGTGACAAA
The DNA here is from genome assembly GCF_051989625.1 of Stigmatopora argus. Lineage (NCBI taxonomy): Eukaryota > Metazoa > Chordata > Actinopteri > Syngnathiformes > Syngnathidae > Stigmatopora > Stigmatopora argus. The sequence continues at coordinate 12,041,390 of NC_135405.1, read as the reverse complement.
TACAGCTATGTTTAAAAGCACTCTTTTCTCCCACGTGCACCTAAAAGCACCAAAATCTCTGTACATGCAACACAACTAATGCAATTTTTGCATTTACAGATTGTGACTGGGCCATATTGCCCAGCCTTTACTAGAAATGTGGACTTTTTGTTTTAAATAGCTTAAGAACTGTCTGGTTCAAACCTTTAGTATGACTAATTTGCCAATTGAAATGGAGTCAAATCAAAGAATCGTTCAAACAACTACACGACGCAACGTAGCCCAAACATAACTGTACGCTGTATTTGCTTACCTTAACCAAGTTAAGGATGATAATGGGCGATCCGAATCGTTGCAGCATCTGGTCGAAATGTAAACCGGCGACGTGGGCGTACGGGTCCGCTTGGTCCACTATAGGAAAGATTAAAAAACAATGTATTATTCGTTTGTTAGCAAACAGCTAAAGGCAGTGGTGTCAAACTTGAGACTTAACATTTACGAAACATGATTATTCGATGACAAGCTTGGTAATAGTGCAGTAATCCCTCGAATATCATGGTTAATAGACCAAGGGTGTCAGACTCGGGTTGGTTCACGGGCCGTGTTAACGTCAACTCGATTTTATGTGGGCCATTTTAGATATAATATTTAGATTTTTTTTAAATAAATGGATTAAAAGAACTGGATTAATAGCCCTGAATATTCAGTTTTTTATAAATCTAAAACAATGTTTATTTTAGCTTTTTAAATATATTTTTAGATTTTACAAAATGATTTTTGAACTAAAAACACAGAAAAAATAGATTACAAAATGACAATTATTGATTTAAAAGGGGGAAAATCAGGACATTTCATATACATCTATACTCTTCATTTGAATTTCATCCTAAAACAGAAAGTCGGCACTCATGATTTACTTTCCCAGGCCACACAAAATGTTGCGGCGGGCCAGATTTGGCCCCCGGGCCGCCACTTTGACACGTGATATAGACCAAAAATGGCCGTGATAATTAAAAAATCGCAAAGTAGGGTCACCCCTATTAAATTTTATTTTATTTTTATCTTTTTTACCTTCAGTGCCAAGTCCTAGTAGCAAGAGTGGCTAGGACTCTGCACTTAAGTAAAAAAACCTATTTTTTTAATAATTAATAGCAGAAAAAATTGCAAAGTAGGGTCACCACTATTACATTTTATTTATTTATTTTTTAACTTCAGTGCTGAGTCCTAGTAACAAGAGTGGATTAAAAAAACCATTTTTAAAATCATTAATAGCAGAAAAAAATAGCAAAGTCGTGAATTCACGATAAGTGAAGTCGCACTAATCAAGGGATTACTGTAGTAATTTTTACCACATTTATGATATTAGAATTTTACACCCCCACTTCTCAATCATGTTCTTCCCTGTGTGTCATTAGGAGACACCGAGCAATCCCATCTTTATTGCACTCTAGATTGAAAGCGCATTTCCAATCAAGTCAGTCTACCTCACGGCTGAGAGGAAATCATCAAAACAAGTTATAAATATCCACCTTATGCAACGTCGTGTCTCCCGAGTTGTTGACGAGAGGAATGGGGAGGTCTGCTCCAATTCCGGTGACCCGGATTCCGCAAGAATGTTTTCATAATTTGACTTCAATAGGATTCCTTGTCATTTCAGCAAGGACTAGACAAATTTGATTCATAGCTCATTAAACACGGAGTTGATGCCTAAAATTTACTTCAAAGATGACTGTGGATACTCAAAATAAACACACGCTTTTGGTGGTTTTCTGCAGATAAAGACAAAAGAAAGAAAGCAAAAAGACAAAGTCTTACATCGAATTGGGGGCTTGGGCATCATGGTGGAAATGTCCTGCGACCAGTAGAGCGGGACCGAGCCTCGAGTTTGCACGAACGATGAGTAACTTCCCACCGTGAATGACATCACCGAGGCATCGTGGACAATCTGCTCCGTCTCCACTTCGTTTGCGACGTCCCCCTGCGGGACGCAAAAGAAAATCAGTGCACAGGAAGCCAGAATGGAGATTAAAAAATGGGAGTTTCCATATTAAAAAGAAAGCTAAAGTGCAGTCAAACTATCAACTTCACTCAGACACTTTCAAAGTGCAAAACTTTGGTATCAATACTATATTTTCTCGCATATAAGCCTTATTTGTAACTCAAAAAATGATGACGGCTTATATGCGCACAAGAATTGCTATACACTTTCTTTAACCAGTAAATGTCGGCAAAGTAACAGTTACGATTTGTTGGTTATTTTCTGTTTTGCAGTAAGAAAACAAACATTATTGGATGAATTAATTGCTTATGATATTGACCTTAATAGTGTTTTTGATTCATACAGTATCTCAGAAATACCACCTGCGATTATTTTTTTTAAAAAGAATTTCCCTTAAAAGTAACACATTTGTACTTCCTATTAAAACCATGAATATGGAAGTAAAAATTGTGAATCGGGGGGGGCTTATACGCGAGAAATTGTAAAATTTGACGATTTTAAGGCCATTTTAAGTGTGGCTTATATGCGAGTAAAGACAATTTGGCAGAGTGTGCACATTTTAAAGAAATTAAAATACCGAAGGCTAACGTCGGGTATCGAACAGAAGCAACAGCTGCTCCCGTCCAATGAGAAATTTGTGCATACTCAAGGAAGAACCCGCTGATCAAATGAATCACCCCCACCCTCCATCGCCAAAGTGAGTCATTCCAATCAAGCGTCCGGACCGGGCACGGGTGCCTGTTTTCCCTGGGTTGCCCCCGCAACCGGTTTTGGTACCTCGCAGTTGGCTCCTCTTTTCAGGAAGCGGGTTCCGGCAAATTTGCTGGAGCGCCTGGCGAATAGGGTGACGTGTACCGGGCGGCCGTAGATCAACAGCTCTGCGATAACCCGAGTCAAGGAGACATTCCCAATTGGACGAAGTGGTCGGAGGGGTGTGACCATGCCACAATGTAGAGCAGGGGTGTCAAACTCATTTTTTGTCGCGGGCCACGTGGTAGTTTCAATTACATCTGGAGGGCCGTTATGTTTTCCAACTAGGCTGCCAAAATTAATCGATTAATAAATTGACAGCTTTCTCCATCGTGCTAATCGATAGATCATTTTTGGACATTCAAATTAGTACAAATTGTTTGCAATTATTGATTTAAAATGAGGAAACACAGGAAATAATCTACAATCTTCCTTTGAATTTCATCATAAAACAGAAAGTTGGCACTCATCATTTACTTTCTCGGGCCACACAAAATGATGCGGCGGGCCACATTTGGCCCGCGGGCCGCCACTTTGACATTTGACATTTAGAGTGTTCAATCAACCCAAGTTGTGGGAGGAAACTGGAGTACCCGGAGAAAACCCACGCAGCCACGGGACGAAGATGCAAACTCCACACAGGAACTCTAGATCATGGATTTCCTAAATCATAATTTAAATATTTTAAAGTTTTCCAGATTGACATGGTAACACATGCTAACATTTTAGCGCTACTAATTCACCGTTTTAGCCATATATAGGTCTCTAAAACTTCAACTGGAAAAGAAAATGAACCAAAAAATAAAACTTTGATAAATATTTTGAAAAAAAATATGAATCAATGTATATTAATCTGAACAAATATAACCCCCTTACACTTAAAAAAATAGATTTTCAATGTGAAAAATGTTAGAAAAGAGACTTATTACAAATTGAGGATGGTAGGGGGGACATGCACTAGTCCCCTCAGAAAAAATAAAATAAAATCAGTAGTTGGTATATTCATAAAAGTCAGAGAGACTAAAAAGGATACTTGACTGTCCGCAAAAGCCGTGGATGATATACATGAGCCAGTCGGGGTGTACGATGTCCTTAACTCGCTCCAGCAAATTCCCGTTCCACACGTACTTGTAGTACGGCTCAGCGCGCACGCCGTAAACCACTGGGGGCGCCGAAATGAAGGCATCTGAATTAGAATCAATCGTATTGGCGGCGGTGGATGTCTCTCACCTTGCGTGGGCAAACCCTCGTCCTCGAATATATCGAAGCTGTCCTGCTTGTTGCGAGCGTTCGCTTCGTCTTCGGCGCTAGCGGCTGACGACGACCACAGTTCGTAAGGCCTCCGCAGCAACGTCAGGTTGTGCTGCAGCGAGTGACTCAGGTCGTAACTGTAGCTGTGGGGTCACATGATTTAACTTTAAAGCAGTTGGTGGGGGGTTCAAACTCAGTTTAGTGGGTGGGAAACGTCAACTTCCATCTTTTTTGCTTCCATTTAAGGGTACTGAGGGGCCATTTTTGGTCAAATTTGGATCATTTCCTATTGATTTTGAGGGACTTTTCAGGGTGATTCTTTTTCATTTGACACTACTTGATGATTTTTGGGCATTTCCAAGTGATTTTCTATTGGTTTTGGCATTCTGAAATTAAATCAGAAGCACATATTTATTGCATTTTAAGCAGCACAACAAGCATTTTTGCTCACATTTTTGCTTTTTGGGGGTTTATAAAATGAGGATGAGGAAGCGGACAGAGGGGAAGCTTATTTCTTTCTTTTTTTACACTATTTTGTTTAATTGATGTGCTTTTTTCCCACTGGCCTTTGTATTTTTTGTGTATTTATTTGAATATGTAAGGATATGTCATCTTTTAATGAATTGGATGCTGGATCGAATCACCTGGCGGACCTCATGTTTGACACCACAGCTGTTTTCTGGTGATACAAATTATTTGGAATAGATTACCTGAAGTAAAAATTACTGGAGAGGTCCATGGTTTGGAAAACACGCACATATCTGTGAGAGAGGTGAAACGTGGGTCAGGCAAAAAAAAGTATTCATAGGCGTCTGAATTAGACCATTATTTTCATTCATTACTCATACCTGGCTTCGTCGGGGTGCGCCACCCGGACCGAGTCGTTGGGGATGTAAATCATCGTGGTGTCCTCGATCTTATAAACGGAATGCCCCCCGATGTCGGCCATTTTTCGCCGTTTGGTGATCAAGACCATGTAGTAGCCCTCGAGGAAGCGGACAAAGCCTGGAAAAGGAGATAGAAGCAAAACAGCTATTTCACAAAATGGGTATAAATAACGCGACAGGAGACACAGTGCGACACATTGACTTTTTGTCAAAGAGCAGCTGGAGATGTAAAAAGGCACAGACAGTCAGCATCATCATGTAGTTTAGCAAATGTCAAAGAGTCTCGCAAAATGCAAGTGGATAAAAAGTATACAAATCGTCCCAAAATGTTTTTTTTTTTAATCAAATTGTCTGCCATTGGCGGCAATAAATGTCCAAGCCATTTGAACTGGTCGGTTCAATATTGAATGATTATGCATTTTTATAGCAGAGTTATTCAAAAGTTGACACTTAACTATTTTTAGTCATTGAAAAAAAAGTTGTTTTTTTTAAGATATGAATAATGATTGAATTTTTCTATATGATTGTATAAAAACTTTGGAATTAATACCAGTTGAATAAAAAGAATTAGGATAATGAGTACTTAATTAATTGGCTGCTGATAATAGGATTCATTTGAACTAAGATGGCGGCCAGAGAATGACCGATGCCGGCCCTCCCATTTCAAATGGATGGAACACGTATTACCGTTAGTGAATGAGTTTTGGATGTGGAAACTATTTGGAAGAAAATGATAATCAACTTTTTTAAAACATTTTTATGAGCCATGAGTAAGATAATTGGTGACTCTAAAACATTCCATATCATAACTGCATTCTTTTTAATTTCCAGCAAAACTCCAAAATAGAAATCTCCGTACGTCAGATGGATGATGAATTCCGCCGTAACGAGGCTCTTGAAAATACGTTCCCCGGCAACGTGGATGCACGAATTCTCCGAAAGGAGACAATTTAGTGCCTCTTGAGGTTGCTTGGAAATAATGACGTTACCAAAACAACTATCATCTGCCGAAACTATACCCATTCATGAAAAGTAGGTCAGACCCAGAAAACTATGGTTACAACACAAGTATGACATTTACATAATAGGGCACACACCGATCACATTCTAAGCTGGATGTGACATTTTGAAAAGGTGGAAAAGATGGATTGAAATCTTTTCATGTCACTTTTGTACTACTATAACTTGTACGTGACCTAATTTGCGAAAACTTAAAACCTTATGTCAACGTAGAAAAACCTCACTGTTCACCAGGATGCTGTAAAATATCCATCTACAAAATACCATATTTTATCGTATTTTAAATGATGACTGAATCAAGGGTACGGCTTATACGCGCACAAATTAGACTTGACATGCACAAAACACCAGAAGGGGAAAAATTGTGAAATAGGGGGCGTCTTATATAAGAGAAATTGTAAAATTCAACGATTTTAAGGCAATTTTAAAGGAGCGGCTTATACGCGAGGAGGCTTATATGCGAGAAAATACGGATTATATCATTTATAAACGTTAGCTCTTCATAGCTGGACGCATATTGTCGCCAATGGCGCTTTCTTCCTAAGATTAATAGCGTGAAGCCGCACAAAGAAACCGCTTGTGCGTCCATTACGGGTCGTGATTACGTCAAACCTGAAAATTAGAGGTCCACCATTTTGTCCCGAGTTGCTTTCAACTGCCGGATGAGCTTTTTATTGTACTTCCTGTGTGTCATTTGCAAAAGGAGGCCAGCAGGCCTGTTTTGTGGCATCGAGTGCACACCGCCATCTGCGTCGTCCATAATGATTGTCGTGTAAACGTACCCACGATGCCGACGGCTGACACGGCCCTGGACAGGCCCGACGGCCCCTTCTGGGCGATCTTGGTCCGGTTTCCCAAGTCCAGACGACCGAGCAACTCGCGCACCTCTTGCTGGTTGTACACATGCTGCGTGACAAAATACGACAAGGGTTAATGTTTATCAATTACCCCGCGGTACTACGCGTGCACATTAATATTAGCGGGAACGGTAGCCTGGCGTGATGGATGGTTCCTGGAAGATGCCTCATAATAACAATCATCAAAATCATAATAATAAACGCACATTATTGCGAGCACGTCAATTCCCGGGCTGCTCGTATTTGGAGGCGGTGGGCTCGCGAGTCATCAGCCAGGCTGTCACATATGCATTACACCGGGGGAAGAGTTGTACAATATACAACCCCCCCGGGGGGGGGCAACCGTACTGTATTACATAAGTCCTGCATTATATTAGTGCCGCACTAACGCTCGCTCACCTTATCGTCAATAATGACCAAGTCCTTGGGTTCTGTACGGTCAATTTTCAGCACTCGGTGTTTGGTTTGAGCCTGATTGCTGCCCACCAAAAAATACCTCTGCAGGGGGAGAAAAGAAATAAGACATTTAGTCATGTGGCTTCACATGTATAATACTATATATTGGATTGGATTGGATAACATATTATATTCATTCCGTATTCGGGAAATTTCCTTGTCACAGTAGCAATAGGGTGAGAATGCAGAAATAGGAAAGGCATTTTAGACATAAATAGATAGGTAATAAGTAAGTTAATAAATAAATACATGAATAAATATATAAATAAATAAGCGTGTGCTTGGCAAAGAGAAAGTCAACGTTAACTGTAAAATGTTTGAATGGGAAACTTGAAAAAGGAAAAGATAAGTGGCATCAACTGTGTTGATAAAAGTTGATTTAGAATAAAAAAAGACGTTAAGCTGAGCAAAGCATCTCAACTAGAGCCTTTACTGCCCTCTAGTGGCCATGACAAGTAATCACTATTTGTCCTCCTGTATGTACTGTATGTATTTTTGCTAACATGTTATCGCTAGCTGTTATGAGGGTTTACATGGGTTAATTTACTCAATGTATCTTTTGCATTATTTTCGTATATTGACGTTGATAATGAGTTTATAAGGAGGGGGAGATTACTTACAGCTCTGGTCTCGTACAGAACCATCTTTTGAAGCCCACTGATAACAGCTGCAGACTGAGGCATAATTGCTCAAACGATGAGACAACAGGAAAAACTTCTAAAAGAACAAGAAAAAACAGAACGTTTAACGAGTGTCTTCCTTTCCTGAAACTATAAATTCAAAAGACATTTTGCTGCTAATTAACTCACCGATAAATTGCCACAACGGCGAGCATAAACAGCCACTTTTCTTAAGGACCGGCGTTAAAATAACATTTACACTCTATCGGACACAAAATATAAAATGTTGAAATAAAACGAGCAATGAATTAAGTCGTTCCAATACATTTGTTTGTTTGTTCTCTAACAGACCCAGGTGACATGATTGTGTTTAACTCACGTGATAATTATAAACCCGGAAATACGTAGAACGGCATCCGGTGACGTACAAAAACATCGTGCAAAGTAAAGAACTTCAATATATTTATAAAAATCAATATATTAAAAATAATTACTGTAAATTAAAAAGTGTTACTATACGCAGTCACTTGTTGGGCGTGAAATTAGTTTAAAAAAACATATAACCTTGGCTATTGTTGCCATAGTAACGGACGCTGCGTCCAGAGTATAAGAGTATAAAGTTACCACATTTTAGCTAGCTTCTGCCCAAAAGGGGAGTGTACATGTTTAAAGTTTTTTTTTAATCTGACGTGAAGGTAAGACACCATTTTTTTTAAATATTTGGAATATCAATTGTCAATCAAGGCACGAAAATACGTCCTATAAATCTTTCATGATCGAAACGTGAGCACCACACTGCATTTAAAGCTGAGAATCCGTTTTAAATTCAATGAATAAGCGCTATACTTTTTCATATAAAACCTTTCATAAGCATCTTCATTGTCTGATGTCTTACATTTTTTGTTATTATGCGAACAATCGCCACTGAGTGTGCGTAACATGCTTTGAAACTTTGCAGCATCAAACGGCCTGAGAATCGCGCATATACGCATTACGTAAACATTCACGTCACGAATGTGGGTTACTTATAAATGTGTAATCATTACACTGACGTTCTCTCGCGGGGGTAATGTCTAAAGTGGCCTTATTTTTGCGCAATTGAGCCTTTTGGTGCAAAAAAATTGCAGGCATCATGCCAGCGCTGGAACTGGTGGACAACCTGATTGAAGATGAAGCTGAAAGACAACGTCTACTTTCTAAACCGACCTGCTTCCTTGTTGTGGGAAGGCCGGTAAATATGTCTAATTTCCCACATTACACCCAGCAGAAGCAGCCTGGCAATAAATACTAAAGTTAAAAAATAAAAACATGCTTCAAGGTGATGCAATTGAATGTGACAATGGAATGATACATCAATGGAACAATTGCATGTAATATTCAATCTTAACCGATCAAATATAGCACCCGTAATTGCGCGCAGATGGATTTTTAACTATTCTCCACGGTTATTACCAATAAAAACATATTTGACATCCGTTTTTGCAGGGTGTTGGCAAATCTACCCTGGCCAAAAACATTGCAGAAACCTGGGGATGTGTTTTAATTGATGGTAAGCATCATCATACACACTTTTCCAAGTATGTTTTTTATTAATTCATCTGTTTCCCAATTGCAGACACGGAAGTGCTGGACTCCCACATTAGAAATAAAACAGATGACGGCGTTAAGGTAACCCTGTTTTCCACGTTTGTTTTTTTAGCCCTGTAACAGAAGGTATGTTTTTGTCCAAGATGATTCCAGAACAAATAAAGCGGAATTTCATTTTTTTTTACAGCTCCTGGACATCCTAAACGCAGGTGAAAGTGTACCAGAACAAATGGTGGTCCGACTCATTCTCGACATGTTGAACTCGAGCAAAGTTGAGCATTACGGTGAGATTCTCGTTAGGTCGGAACCGCGACACGTAAGACCCTAGTCTCCAATTGGACTATCGCACAGGCTACGTTCTGAGCTGCCTGCCGTTCATGTCGGAAGCGGGCTTTAGCGTGGATGAGCAAATGGAGTTGATCAGGAAGCTCAAGCTGAAGCCAGACTTCATCATCAACATCAAGGTTGGGTGACGGCGCCGATTCTCCTCTCAGTTCTCAATAACGCTACCAACGTGCCGTCCTAACAGTGCGCCGACAAAGACCTGGTCCAGAGACTGTCGAGTCAGAAGCAGCATCCGATCACGGGGCTTCTATACAATCAAGACCAATGGAAATGGGACAATGAATTCCACGTCACGGGGTTCATAGATGACGAAATTGCAGAGGAGGAAGATAAGGAAGACTCGGAGGTATCAGTTCAACTCGCAAGGACCCGACAGTTCCGGGTAGACCCATAAACCATTCCCACCTATGCAGGACGAGGACGATGAGGAAGAGGAAATCAACACCACAAAGTGCACCATAGACCAGTTGGTCTGGCTTCCGGAACGTCAGTCCAGAAATACGTCGCTCAGAATCAACGTGTACAAAGACAACATTCTCAGACCGCTGGAGGTAGAAATCATCTCCGTCCAAAAGTGGAATAAATAAGACTTCCGTTTCACTGGATCGGATATTTTGGCCTTCAGGACTACATGATGGACCACAACCCGATATACCTTTTAGAAGTAGATGGAAGCAACACTCCAGAGGAGTTGGTCTTAGTAAGTTCCTCCTTGCGAAGAACACGTTGTTACTGTTCTTGACGTCTGACGCAGTTTGCTTCCAGTTTGTGTTGTCTCGCCTGGGAGCGATGGCCATCCAACGCGTGTCCATTCCAGTGATCCTCCATCAGGACGAAGAGTTGCCCGAAGACATTGAAACGGTCACTTCGATACGTTCCGATTCGTCAAACGAGAAAGCCCAATTTGAAAGCGGCCTCCGTTATGTTTTCTAGGAGGACCTGTTGAGGTTCATGTCTTCATCCCGGATGTTGGTGCCAGGCTTCAGGTGGCGTCGGAGCCGCTGGGGCCGAAGTTGTCCCGTTGCTCTGATGGACGGACTCTTGGTCCCTGGAAAACCAGAATTCTCTGTAGGGTAGGGCTCCGTTTTAAAGTTCTCTATTCTTCAGGACTTAGTTTCAATTTCGTATTCCAACTCATCGCACGATAAACACAGCGAGTCTCGACGACTCTTTTCCATTGAGTCGTTGCCTTCTGCCGGAATCCTCGCCTTGGTTTACATCGACGGTCCCAGCTGTACAGAGACAAAGCGTTTAATTTGTTCCATGTCGTCATTTGTTTGCAGTTTCTGTGACAAAATGTACATCCTGTCCTCCAAAGAAGCCTACGACAAGTTTGTGGCCAACCCACGACCCTACCTGCTCCCCCCGATGCCCAGCCCCCCTTGCAGGGTTTGCATCATCGGAACCAACGTCACGGGGAGAAGCGAACTGGCCAACCTCTTGGGTCAGAGACACAAGGTATCCGTCCTGGAGCTGGAGAAACTGGCCGAACCGCTGTTGGCCGAGTTGGAGAAAAACTGGCTGGACAAAGTCAAGGAGGACAGCACGCAGGCGGCCATGGAAAAAATCCGGACCAAGCAGCAAACCGAGAACAGATCCGGCAAGTTGCTAAGACGCGTTGTCGCGATTAGACGTGACTGTCTCTCACTTTTTCGTGTCTTGCCTCCAAAGATGGAACCCCAGCCGTAGAAGGTAAGCCCAGTTTCTGAGTTTATTGACATCACTAGTGAGAAGCAAATGTATTGAACGGGATGTTCAAATGGTGTCCTCAGTGACAGAGGACCACCCTGAAGTGGTGGCGCTAGTGCAGATCGCTCTGGAAGATGCCAAAAAGCAGGATGCCGCCAAGGAAGTTTTCGCTCAGGCTCTGACCAAAGTCGTAAGAGAGGTATGGAAATGAGTTTTCAAGATGTGTTCAATGATTCCCGCTTTGAAAGATTTCTTCTGCATTTGAACCCAGAACGAATCCGCAAACGTGGGTGCAGAAGGTTGGGTTCTGGACAACTTTCCCAGAAAGGCCTCCCAGTTGGAGGCATTGCAACGAGCTGGGATCCATCCAGATTTTCTCTTCTGTCTCATGCAAACTGAAGCCAATCAGAGTGAGTTTGGGCATATTCACGCCAGGAAAGTAGTAGTTCACAGTTGGCTTTCTTTGGTCCGGACCAAAATGGAAATGCATCTGGTTTGATGCGGTTTCTGTTCACAAGAGTCTCTGGAGTCACTGGATTGTTTTAACGTGCCACCGTGGAGCTCCAGTTGGTCTTTTTTTCTTTGTTTGAAGTCTCACTCGTGTTTATCTTATTGTGTAGTTCCCACGGCGGATCAGCCTGCAGCACCACCCGCAGAAAAACCGGAAGGTAGACTTTTTCTGCCAAATGTAGGTTGTGGCTCGACTCCGATCTCTCGCGGTTTTCATTTCCCAGAAACGCCTGAGGAAAAAAAAGAGAGGCAGCAGTTCAAACAGGATTGGGAGAGCCTTCAGCTAGCGCTTAGCTTGAGCCACTCAGTGCTCCATACCAATGAGAGGAGCCCGAAGGAACTTCTCCACGAGGTTGCCCAGCTCATGGAGAGTGAGTGGAACCTCGCAATTGTCTTGAGTTTTGTAACAGGGCCTCGGACGCCAACGTTTGTCCTCGATGGTCCCGCAGAGCCGTTCAAGTATTTTCCCAGAGAGTTCTCCGCCGTGGACTTGGACGAAGAAACGGAAGATATCGAAGCCATCGCAAATTTGGAAGATGCCTACGATGAAAACGACTCCGACAAGGATACGGCGGAGGAGGACAACGAGGAAGAAGAGGGAGACGGGGAAGACGTCGGTCCACGTCCGTCCGTCTTTTAGCTGGCCGGTCGGCATCGCGTTTCATTTTTCTGTCCTCGTGTTCTTCTAAAAGTCAGAATCTCCCGGGGACTCCAATACCAAGAGGGCTTTCGGCGACGCCTATCACTTCTGCCCAATCGTGCTGAAGAAGCAGAATGCTCTAGTGCCCTGCACAGATGAGATATCAGCCAAGTATCGAGAAAAAGTCTACTATTTCTCCAGTATGGACGCCAGGGAGATCTTCATGCTCACTCCCGAGCAGTTCGTTGGACAGACCGAGCTTCTGAAGGTACAACCCCTAACGTAGGCGAGGTAAGAAAAATAAGGTTTTTGAAAACCTCGGCTCCTGCAGCCCCCCGCCTTGAGGATCTTCATTCTGGGATGCCGCGGTTCGGGCAAGACCAGTCAAGGCGAGTGGCTGGCCAAGAAACTGGGCCTCTTCCACATTCAGTTCAAGGAGCACCTCCAAACGCTCCTCATGCCCAAGCTGAAGCAGCGAGTCATCCCTGCCGACGAGGCCACGGAGGAGCACCTGAGAGGCTTGAAGGCAACCATCGAGGAGGCGCAAGGGAGTGACGCTCCAGAAACCACCGAGGTGAGATCCCCAGCAGGTCTGTTTGAGAGTCACGGTGGATCTTTGTCTTTGTCGGCCCGTAGGAGGACTTTGGACTGACCGATGAGGAAATTGGTATCAAAGCCTACTTGGCAGACGATCAGCTTCCACTGAGTTCGCAAGTCATGGATCAGGTCATCAATCTGTACTGGAAAACCGAGCCTTACATGTAACGGAGCCAACTCGCGAGCGTCCAAAACTTCGGCGAGGCTGGCTGGACTTCCATTGTGGCTCTTGCAGGTCCACGGGTTTCATCCTGGAAGGTTTCCCGTACAACACAGACGAAGTACAGCACATGATGCAACACCAGCTTTTTCCTGACGCCGTGGTCACCCTGATGGTGGAGGTGGAGGACGTCCAGGCACGGCTGCTGCCCAAATTCCGGCAAAGATGGCAGGAGCACTGTCAACGACGCGAAGCTCTGGTGGACGTCCTCCGCGAAATTCACCGCAAAGCTCGGGTAAGTCCGATCTGACCCCGTGGCCCCCGGAAAGACCTTCAACTATCGCTCGGGTACGTCCAGGAACTGAATCGTGAGAAGAGAAGGGCGGAGCTAATGGAGGAGAAATCAGCCTCAACCACCACAAAAGTACACCATCTGGTCAACCGCCGTCTCTGCTCGACTTACTTTGCCGCTCAACAAACCGTTCAACAAACCAGTTAAGCTTCCGGGATGAGGATGAGGAGGAAGAAGATGCCAAAACTGTAGAAGATGAGATCGAGGCCATTCTGGAGGAGGAGTACCCCGAGGAAACCTACGACGAGTTCATCGAAGAAGAACTGGAGGAAGCAATCACCGAGAGACTCAGCATGGAGATCGAAGAACGTTACGTGTCCGACACGAACAACATGTCTACCGTGCTGGTAAAAACAAAAACAGTCGCTAGCTTGACCGAAGCATTCAAATGCACCCAACGTTTGCTTTCCCGACGCGCAGGAGGTTCTCAGCGAACTGAAAATTCCCCGCATCTCCATCAACGGCGCCCGCAAGTCGCACGTGGTTCAGCGGCAGGTCCTCCTGAAGGTGGAGCCGCTGAAGGCTAACCGCGAGTCGCTCTTCCAGAAATGCCAGCCCATTTCGTACCAACTGGCGCAGCTGCTTCTGCTCTACTCCATCAAGTTCCACAGCGCCTTTGGCTGCTTGGACCTCGTCCAGGTAAGATCCACGATGGCCACCACTTGAAGCTGACCTCTTAAAATATCTTTCCCGGTTTGTCGATCCGATAGCGCTACAGCGAAGGCGACCACATCCAGCCCGTGCTGTGGCCCTTGGACACGGCCTTTCCGGTGCTTTTTAACCAGTACATCTACTTCTTCGGCTCCAAGAAGAACCAGCAGACATTCATGTCCAACCCCTTGAAGTACCTGCGGCAGTCCAAGCCCTCGCCTATGCTTCCCGTCAAAATGGCCATCCTGGGACCGCCCAAATCGGGAAAAACAAGCAGTGAGTCCCTGAAACAGGGACCCTTTCCCGGCGAATCGTACTCACTGAAATCTGGAGACCGACCTTATCAGTTCTCCCGTTCTGTTCCCCCGTCCTCAAGTGGCGTTGCTGTTTGCCCAGAGGTACGGTTTGGACCTGTTGTCCATCGGCGGCGTCATGCGGCGCATTCTCAGCGAGCAGGAGCACAGCGACCTGGCGGTGAAGATGAAGAAGCATCTGAACGAGGGTCTGGTGGTGCCCGACGAATTGGCCATCCAGTGCCTGGAGAAGGTGCTGATGAGCCTGATCTGCAACACGCAAGGGTGCGTTAGGAAAAACCGCAACTATCGGTGGGCTTTCAGCTCTGAGAATTGCCGTGTCGCGGCATCGCAGGTACGTGTTGGACGGCTTCCCCTTGACCATGAAGCAAGCGGAACTGATGCAGGCCCACAGCATCATCCCCATGGTGGTGATCGAGATGGACCTGGACACGGTGGATGTCCTGAAGCGAGGCTTGACGCTGAAAACGGGAGACAAGTCCGTGTCCTCCGAAACGCCGAACGGGGCCCGGCGAGCCGACGCCACTGACCCTCGGCGGCTTTCCGCCGCAGGCCGCACCTGATGCACGACAGCGCCGAGATCCTCCACATCCGTAACGCCTGCTACAAGCAGGAAACGGAGCTCCTCAAGAAGCACTTCCAGGAGCAGTACGACAACTGGATCTCCATGGATGGCCTCAAGAGCGTTTGGTACACGTGGGAACGCCTCCTCAAGCAGATCAGCGTCAGCATGCAGTACATCCACACTTACCTGAGGAAGACCAGGAGAGGTCGGTAGGCGAAAGCAACCAGAGTCAGACCTGTTTTTTGACCGCCTGTCTTCACCAACTTCAGGTCAAGCGGGCTGCATCAACCGGCTCTGCGTCACCCCCGAAGAGTTTGAGCGCCAGCTGGGAGAGTTTGGCCACTACTGCCCCGTGTGCCTGGCTCTGAAGGACCACCTAGTGGACTGCTCTGAAACGGCGTCCCTTATGTACGCTGCGGAATACAAACGGGAGTATTTCAAAATGTGCGGCACGGAGCATTTGCAGGTCAGTCAAAAAAACACTAGCACAAATTCTAAATGGTTAGCGAGTGATTTATTTATTTTTTACGGCAGATCTTCCTCGCCAATCCTCTGAAATTCATCACCCCGGGCTGCCCACGCTCTCTCCCGGAGTCCGACATGCTGCCCAGAAAGTTAACGGAGGCGGAGCTAAAAAGCCGATTCCCGCAGCAAATTGAATTCAAAGGTTTTTGCCCTGTCACTTATTTGGAGGGCAAACTAAGGTATGCACTTTTAGTGTCTTATTCCCCCAAACCATAAAATTTGAGATTATTTTTTGACATGTGAGTCATTTGTCGCTAGGCAGAATTCATGGGGCAGCCTTATTTGTGCCCCGAAGCCCCCGTAAAACTCACAAAAATACGAATTACATTTTTTTCTTGTGTCCGTGAATCCCCCAAATCGTTTTTCTCACTAAAATATGATTATTTTTTGTCACTGCTCCGTGCTAAATGTCTATTAAATCTCCTTAGGTACGAAGCCCTGGTACACGGCAGTACCAAATTCGCATTGGAATACCGAGGCCGACTCTACACTTGCGAGACCAAGGAGAAGCAGTACAAGTTCTTGAGGTGAGTCCGATTCCGTGGCTCATACTTGCTTCTAGTATTTACCTTCGGATTTTTGATCGGACGCCAATCCGTGCCGTATCAAGTGCTCCGATACTCTACTGGGACCTCAAGCTGCCCAATAAGGTTCCTCCTCTCTGTGAGTCCATTCCGTTGACCTGCCTCCCCACGCTGGGCTACCTGGAACAGGTCAGAAAGAGAAGTGAAGACATGTGGACTTGGTAAAGTCAAAAAGTCGTGATGAGGATTTGCCTTGACTCGCAAGGGCGTGGCGGTGGCGGTCATCAAAGCCATGACGGCAGTCGGGTGCCTGAAACCCAAGTTCCCCTTCTTGACCATGGAGCGATCCGCCCTCAATTACGTGGCCTTCTACATGAAAGGTGTCCGTCCGTCCGTCCGTCCGTCCACTCCTGGTTGAGTCCGAAGGGTTTGTCGGAATTTTTGTCCGTTGTTTTTGCCCGTCCACAGCGTTCAACCACTGCAGCACGGAGCACATTCGGCAGATGTACAAAAAGAAGCTGGCCTCGTTCGAGGAGAACTGCGCCCTGATTCCGTACCTGAGCTGTTCCATGGGAAGCGCCTACAAGCTGCCCTACGAATGCCCGTTGGACTTTGACTTCAAGTTGAAGAGGTTCCTGGCCTTGAGAGACTGGTCCGGAGAGGACTCCGATCTGGAACTCTAGTACTATGTTCAACCTTTGGGACTGGACACAATCGTCATACCTCTGGTATGCTCGTATCTCAAGGCAAACATTTGCTGGGAATTTTCCTGGTATCTCAAATTTGTCATATATCAAGGTATTACTGTATAGGACACATAATCGTCATGTTGGGTTTTTTCCAGCCATTCACAGAATAAATGTATAATGTAGTATTTATCCAGATTGCTAATATTGTCAATCTTTAAGCATGATATTAGATTAGATTAGATAACTTTAGTCATCCCGTATTCGGGAAATGTCATTGTCACAGTAGCAAGAGGGCGAGAATACAGACACAGCTAAATACATTTTAGACATAAATAAATAGGTAATAAATAAGTTAATAAATAAATAAATATATACATAAATAAATATTATAGATAAATAATTATATATAAATTAATTAATAAATATATAAATATTGATAAATAATATTAAATAAATATATATAAATACATAAATAAATAAATTAATGTATAAATAAATTGATAAATAAATATTAAATACATAAATAAATACATGTGTTGCTGAAATATATATATATATATATATATATATATACATAAATATACATACATGTATATATGTGCATGCCTTTTCACTATATAAATATAGCGTGTCAGCAAGCAATGTACCCAGACAGTCAAGTTGTCCATGTCATACAGCGACATCTACAGAATCCTGAATTTAGTGCGCACCGATTGGGCATCCCGTCCATTTTGGAGAAAATTTTAGACTTTTAAGTGTGCCTTATGTGAGTAAATATGTGCCGGGTTGAATTTTTATGGCTTAATAAGAGGAATTGCAATTATTTTTAAGGGGAGCAAGTGGCTGTGGTTGAGGTACAGGTATGAATTGATGATATGTTGGTCCACTTTGTATTAAATAGGAAATATTTGCAGGCTTTTGCACCTTTAATGGCTTAGCGCCAGCAACACAGCAGGACACTGGAATTCACTCACGCACAAAATAGTTGTGGACAACACGCTGGACTGTACGTAAAGGTTGAAGTCATTTTTAAGAAGCGAGACCGCCGCCATGAAGCCCATGGAGTTGCCACGGAGGGACGGCGCGGCCTCGTACCGTCGACACGTGGACCGTGCGGAGACGGAGACGAGGCCAAAACGCGGGGGGGTCCATTTGGCTTTCGGGTCCGGGCGCTATCGAGCGCTTGTTGAGGAGGAAGTTAAGCAGGAAAAGAAAAGCAAAAAGTATAAAAGAGTGAAGAAGGTTAGTCCGGGTTGGCGTTCAAGTTTACCCAAAATATTTGCAACATAGGAAAATAAAAAACGGTGGTGCCTTGAGTAGATGTGGGTGAATTTGGCAAAAATAGTAGGAGGGTTTGTTCAAAATATTCCAGTAAAAAATGAGTCAAAAGGAATATTCAAGTAACTTCTGACAATTTCAGATCTTTTTTTTTTTATGTCTATTTGTTTTTCCTATTTTCGTGATATTTTACTACAATGGCCGGCATGTTGTCCCCAGGCTCGCGTGGGTTTTCCCCGGGTACTCCAGTTTTCAGCCACATCCCCCAAAAATATAACAACACATTTCTAGCCCACTCTAGCTCAAATAACTGCACATTATTTACAAATCTGGGACCATCCTCCCAAAACAAAGCAATTCTGTCCCTTCTCCACACTGAAGAAAAGCAACAGACATATTTTTGCAAGTCACGTGACGTCCGTTTCCTTTTTGAAGGAGGTCAGGAGACAATTGGGCTTTTCCCGTCCTTCCATTATGAGTGGAAACAAGACCCACTGCTCGTTTTCTATCCAGAAATCTACATTTGTATTTTTTTTCCCTTGCAGAATGTGGGTAAAGCGCTTCGTTCTACATGGAAGTGCCTGATGCTGGGCCTTCATCATTTTGCCCTGGGCTACTCCACGCCGGTTGCAGCTGCCGCCATCTTTGTGCCGGGCAGGAAACCCAACCTAGATGCCCTTTGACCCATTGACAAGGATGGACCTCCAATCTATTTTTATTAGTGTTTTGATTCAGATTTTTTAAATCAAGAACTGTGACCCACCATTAAATGATCATTCTTCTCAAATACTTACTCTTTTTTTCCCCCTTATTTTACAAAACATGTTTTTCATTAATTATTTTTTAAAAATGTCATTTTTAATCTCAATGCATTTTAATTTAGGTCGATTTATATCTTAAATATTCCATCACATAAAAAGTTGCTTCAAACAAAAAAATCTAAACTCACTTTACTAAAAAAATGCATTGAAAAACCTAATTATTTTTCATTAAAGTGACTTAAAAATATTTTTTTGTCCTGAAAAAGTGACTATATTAACACTATTTTTTTGCATTCAAACACTCTTGTTCTTCAGTTTTTTTAAAACTATTTTAAACTAAAGTGAATGTTTTTTTAAATTAAACAAAACATTTTGATTGACCAATAAAAAAATAACTCTACCTCTGTACATGAAGTGACTTGGAAGTGCCTCAAAATCATCAGGAATTGACGTGAAGTTATCCGGAAATAACCTGCGAACGCCACGTAAAAAACACATGAAAAAAAATTGTCATAACATTTTTTTATTGCAGTGCTGTTGTCATCCATCATGTGAACAATCAAATTGGCATGCACACCATTTTAAATCCCACCATCCGATTGTCTCAGCACAAAATATGATATTAATACCTGTCATCGATTAAAGAATGCAAAAAAAATAGTTTCCCTTTTCTGGTATATAAATTCACATCCTACCTCAAGAGGAAGAAACACGCACATGGAACACTGCTGTTAAAAAAATAAACAAAAGACAATTTCATAGCTTTGTGGTTTATTCCGTCTCTACTCTGTTTTTTTTTCCTGACATAAATAATAAATATATTTTTTTCAGAGCATCTAGACACAGCAAGGAAAAAAAAGTGGAAAAATAAAACCCTGATATACATTCATTTGTATAAATACTTTATATTTATGGCTATACAGTACGTGTTGAAACAAAAAAAATGTTTACGGTAAAAAGAAATCCCAGTGTAATATACACCAATGCCAGCAAATTTCCCAGAACGGACGACTGGGATACGCGTCCGTCATCTGGAATTTATTATACTATATATATATATATTTCCCCGCTAATGTCACATGACGCCCAAGTCATTGGAACTCCTGGAGACGCTGCTTTGCTTCCTGCGTCAGATAAAAATAGGAGAGATATGAAAAATGCATTGACTCTCCTGCCCCGCTTTGACAAATTACCGCCTCTGAAAATGGCAGACGTATTTTTCCGATAAGAGAAACTCGATGGCGACTCACCTCAGCTCGTCCAAGTGGAATTTATTGCTAAGTCGTACTTTTTCCGTGATGGGGTACAGGAGCAGGATCAGGAGACCCGTGACGATGAACGCCACCGGGGCGGCGCCGATGAGTATTTTCAACGTGTACACTACGTTGGCCGGCTGCTTGCAGGCGCCGTTTTCGTACCCCGCGAACCTACGCGAAGACGTAATAAAACATCGAATTAGGATACATGTCAAAGATTTAATGGAAAAAAAAATAAGCTAAAAAATATCCTGATTAGCCAATTGGATGTGAGTATACCATGCAATACAATTGGAAATAGCAACATTAAAAATCCACCTAAAATACGTCATTCTTGATGAATGATATAATGCAAACTTAATATCTCTTAAGGGCAGTCATAAAAATGAGTAATTATATATTGTTATATTTAACATTTGCGGCAGGTCAGTTTAATATCAATTCTAAAATAAAATGAGGAAAGTGTCATTCCTGAAGTCTAATTTTCCCACAAAATCTATCATGCTTTGGCATAAAATGATATCAAATGTCCCCTATCGTGACGGGACATTTATTTTGACCAAAATAAGTGAGGACGACTTACTGCAATAAGAGGGTGGACACGCCCAGCGAGACGGCGGCGGCGAACTTGGTGAAAAAGACGTAGAAGGAGTAGAAGATGGCCTCGTGGCCTTTGCAGGACGGGTTGGCCAAGCGGAAGTCGTCCACCACGTCAGGTAGCATCGACCTGCCGTCGAATCGGCCGTTGAGACGGACGGCGAACTTTGCGGAAGTAGCGCGCCGATGTGACGGAATCTCACCACGGCAGGAGCAGCGAGGCGGCCACGCTGAGTCCGGAGGAAACGGCCACCACGTACGCCACCACCACATTGGGGACGAATACCAGGATCATGATGAAGGGCATGATCCACTAGAAAGAGACGAGATCGAACGTCAAATGACGCTGGGTTGTTGACCGGCGCGAGGACTGAGGACGGACGGACTGACCGTGATGCCGCAGAAAGCCGCCGTCTTCTTCCCGAACTTCTGCAGGAACCACTGCCACAGAGGGATGCTTACCACGGCCGACACCTGAGGGAGGAAAAAAACACATGTTAAAACTGTTAAACTACTTTGATTTCTTTTCCAAGTAATACATTTGCACTCCCTATTAAAACCATGAATATGGAGGGGAAAATTGCGAATCAGGGGGGCGGCTTATACGCGAGAAATTGTAAAATTCAACGATTTTAAGGGTGTAGCTTATACGCGGGGGCGACTTATATGCAAGAAATTGTCAAATTCAACGATTTTAAGGCAATTTTAAGGGTGTAGCTTAGACGTGGGGTCGGCTTATACGTGAGAAATTGTAAAATTCAATGATTTTAAGGGTGTAGTTTATATGTGGGGGCGGCTTATATGCGAGAAATTATCAAATTTAATGATTTTAAGGGTGTAGCTTATACGCGGGGGCGACTTATACGCGAGAAATTGTATAATTCAACAATTTTAAGGTAATCTTAAGGGTGTATCTTATACGTGGGGGCGGCTTATAAGTGAGAAATTGTAAAATTTGACAATTTTAAGGCAATTTTAAGGGTGTAGCTTATACGCGAGAAATTGTAAAATTCAATGCTTTTAAGGCAAGTTTAATGGACTCAACCAGATGCATTTTGGGAGAAAAAAAATTGTGTATTCAAAATGTTCAATTTGCGGCATAATGGTCACTTTGTGCTTTCTGTTGTTGCACAAATTGACACAAAGTATTTGTGAGATCCAATTCTATGCGTTTTAATCCTCTGAGAAGAGAAGCAAAATGTCAACTCACCAGGATGGTCAGCACGATATTCTGGAAATGTTCCCTCAGGTCCGCAGCGTACGTGCAGAAGAGGACAAAATTGTTTTGCACCAGCTGCACACAAGCAGCAAAGAAGAAGTCAGGCGAGACAAGCTCGGGCTCAGGGCAGAGCAGACGTTACAAAAATAGAAAGTCGCCACCCGGACCGATTAGCATCGATTGAGCAGAGTTTCGTTTTTTTCATTTTTTATTTTATTTTACCTGAATGGCCACCAAGATGAAGAGGAAAGCGGCAGTGAGGATGAGATAAGGCCCGTGACGCATCACCATGATGAAGCCGCGGTGGAATGGAATCTGCTTCTCCGTCTTCGGCGCGTAGGGATCTGGCGAGATTGAGTTGGCGTTGGATTAATAAAAAAACATTCCTATTCAAGGACAAAAAAAATTGGGGTCGCAGTTTTTTTGTCAATCTACTGGCCTCACCGTCTTTCTCTTTGACTCCGAAGAACATGACCACCGTGCAGACCAGGAAGATTGCGCCGATGACGCCTGCGGCAATCATGTAAACTTCCTTCTGCAAGTGGAAAAATGGTCATTTCCTCTCTTTTAGCCGCCTACGTTCGACCAATAGAAATCTGCGGTCAAACCAGCGGACGGATGTTCAAAATAGTTCGCCCGCTTAGTCCAAGCGTTACGGTAATTCCATTCAAAACAAGAGTGGCGACGCAGTGGTGACTTCCGTGTGTTGTAGCATTTTTAAACCCTCAAAAATAAGTCATAAAAACAGCACTGTATAGCTCAAAATTAAAAAATGAAATAAGGTAGCTGCATTAAAAAACACACACACATTATGTGAATCCCCCTAAATGCTTTTTTTTGTGATAATGTAACTGTAAATAAAGTTTTTTTTCATAATTTCAAGACAAGGTGTGTCAATCCTAGCAGTACCAATACTCAAAATTATGCAATTTTACAGATTAAATATGGAGAAAATTGAAATTAATACTGCTGCATGCATATTTTACAGATTAAATATGGAGAAAATTGAAATTAAAACTGCTGCATGCATATTTTGTCCATGGTTGCACTTCCTATTTTTGTGATTCACGATTTTTTAATAGTTCCCAGGCAAAGTGAAGCCGCAAAAGTTTAAGCCGCGATATTCGAGGGATTACTGTACATGTTTTTTTTTTACTTACGGCGTGTGTCAGGTATTCTTCGGAACGCACTAAACTCCGAACCACCTCGGCACCCCCGCTGTTGTTAAGCGCGTTGGCGGTGGCGTTGTTTCCTTGGCAGTGCTTGAGTCTGTGGGCGCTGGCTACAATCTGACCTTGAATGGTGGCGCCGGCCAACGTGCCTAACACTTCCATAGTCATTCCTGATAGAAAACACGTCGTTAATACGTCGTGCCACGATGATCGACGGATAGCATCGGGAAGGCGCTCACGGTAGGCGGTGGCCGAGTCGCGCTCCAGCTGGTCCGTGCTTAGAAACATGGTGAGAGCCGAATAAGGCACGTGGTAGCACTAAGGAAGAAATAGAGCTCGGTCACAAAACAGACTCGTCATATGAGCTATAAATCAGAGATGAAATAGCCTGCGTTTTTGTTTTTATACTCCGAGAAAGAATTAAAATGTATATTCAATAGCAGAACAAATTAGAGAATTTACTTATGAAATGTTCAAGTTACGAAAAAAGGTCTGGACCCAATTAATTTTAGATAATTTTCATATAAAGTACACTTACGAAATCTTCAAGTGATGAAAAAAGTTCTGGAACCAATTGATGTTAGAGAATTTTCATATAAAGTACACCTCTACTTAGGAAAATTTCAAGATACGAAAAAAGGGCTGGAACCAATTAATTTTAGAGAATTTTCATATAAAGTACACCTACTTACGAAATTTTCAAGTTATGAAAAAAGTTCTGGAACCAATTAATTTTAGAGAATTTTCATATAAAGTACACCTACTTACGAAATTTTCAAGTTATGAAAAAAGTTCTGGACACAATTAATTTTAGAGAATTTTCTTATCAAGAAATAGACCTGTATTTACGAAATGTTCAAGTTACAAAAAAAGGTTAATTTCAGAGAATTTTCATATAAAGTACACCTCTACTTACAAAATTTTCAAGTTACGAAAAAAAGCTCTGGAACCGATTATTTTTAGAGAATTTTCATATAAAGTACACCTCTACTAACGAAATTTTCAAGTTATGAAAAAAGTTCTGGACACAATTAATTTCAGAGAATTTTCTTATAAAGTACACCTCTACTTACAACATTTTGAAGTTACGAAAAAAGTTCTGGAACCGATTGATTTCGTAAGTAGAGGTAGGACTGTATTTAGGATGATAGGATGGTGGTACTCACTGTGATTATGGTCTGGTAGAGGCAGTAGAATCCGAGGTACCACATGAACCTCCCGTTAATGAAGGGGGGAACGTACCAGAGGTAGAAGTAGGACACCACCAAGAAGGGTGTAGAGCCCAGCATCCTGCGGGAAAGAGAAGCAAGGCTGTCAATCAAACTGCTTTAATCTGTTGCGTAACATCAGAAGCAGGTCATGGCGCTAAGATAAGTTGAGATAAGGGAATGGTGTTGAATAATATTTGCAGAGATTTACGTATTAACTGTTGTTTTGCTTTTCTGGTGGCTTTTTTTCAGGGGAATTTAATATGCCCGAGAAAAGTCGGTGTTAAAGTAATTTGCTATGACTGATTGTGAACTCAAATTTCAGTGTTTTGTTTTATTATATTTTGTCTTTTACTTTTGGGGAATAGGAAGATAGTTCTACTGTTTAGGGACATTCCTATTTTTTTTTTTATTTCCTATATTGGTTTTTCAACATTTTAGATTAGATTAGATAATAATTTCACTGTGATAGTCGCGAGGGGGTGAGAATACAGACACAGGAAAAGACATTTTAGACATAAATAAATAGGTAATAAATAAGTCAATAAAAATAAATAGGTAATAAATGTCAATAAACAAAATTAAAAAATAAATAAATAGGTAATAAATAAGTCAATAAAAAAACAAAAATAGATGAATAAATAAATACACAATTACATAAATAAAAAAATAAACAAAGAAATAAATAAACAAATAAATAAAAAATGACTAAATAAATAAAAAATAATTACAAATAAATAAGCATGTTGCTGATATATATATATATATATATATATATATATATATATATATATATATATATATATATATATATATATATATATATATATATACACATACACATATAAATATACATACACAGATGCACATGTATACATACGGTTGGTCTTAACATTCATTAACATTGATAACAACACTTTTCTCAGATAAACTTGTTTGTCCACCTTCTTCAAATTGAGGCACGCATTCATTTTTCAAGTAAAATCCTGAATTCTCATGGCAGAATTTAGGCTCAGCTCATTTTGAAAGCACAAAAAAAAAAATGAAGGCATTCCGGTGACGTTGCCAAAACAACAACAACAACGACGATCCGCCACCTCTGACCCCGCGAGAGAGGGACGGCAATAATAAAGAGTGGGAGTCCCAGCGGTTTCTGGTAACGTCTGGCTGCGTTGCTCCGCTCTTCTCCCGATTGTTAGGCATAACAAAAAAAAACACGTACAACGCTGGTGCTGCACTATTAGGCTTGGAAGGGAAAAGGGGGGCTCACTGCTCCCACGAATGGGAACATTGCTGCAAGATGGAGGTGATAAGAAAACAATTGCGCTTATTTAAATAGTGTTAATTGGATGAGCGGATTTAAAGATGAGATTTTTCGTAAATGACAATCACGTACCTGCCAACTTATACGTTTTATCCATTTTTTTATCATTTCAAATCGTGTACGGCGTCAAACAAGTTTTGTACGGGATATGTTTTTGTTTTTAAAGTAGTTTTTTTTTTCTAAAATCCATCATGTTTTACCCGATTACGCATTTCCCTTTCACTATATAATATAGCGCGTCAGCAAGCAATGTACTTAGATATATAATTATACAGCGACATCTAGAGAATCTTGAATTTAGTGCATAAAAAAGCGCACCAACTGATTGGGCACCCCAAATTTTAGTACGTATTTTTGTACGTTTTTAAAAAAATTATCACTTAATAAGTGGAATTGCAATCATCAAAAAGTGTGCGACATTTACTTGGGATTTTCCCAGACTGCTTTGCATGTATGTGTGTGACGGCAAGTCTGAATCCATGACGCTGAAGAACCAAAAAGAAAATAAGAGACTCAGTCGGTGGTGCGGGAAGTTGCCCAAAGTTGAAATGAAGCGTTACGTAAATGCAGCGACTTGGTGCAGGGCGTGTCGGGAAGAGTGCAATTAAAGTGCCATTAGCCACAGGCGGAGGCTATTTGTTAACGTTATCCCCAAGTAAAAAAAAGCCACAAGAATCTTCAGTGGTGCTTTAAGTTACGCTTTGTTTTTTGTAGTCAAGTTGCGTATGACCAAGCCATGATAGCGATGGCGTTATATTTGAGTATGCATTTAGTTAGGATAAAAAGGAAAAAAGGCTATATTATAGCTCTATGCATCATTTTGAGTTATATCACAGGATTTTGACCTACCTGGCAACACCATTACCGTATATCCTGGACTATAATTCACCTTTTTTATCCATTATTTTTTTCTCTCTGACCGCTAAAAGCCTTTTTTTTAGGCTATAGTTATCTGAAAAACAATGTTACATTAACAAATGCCTATTTAGCCTGTTCTCCAGTGAACAATTTTTACTTTAAAGTATGTTTTGTTGATCATATAAAAAATTGCCCAGCGCCAATTTATGTACTTTTTTACTCTTATTTGGTTAGTGCGACTTATACTCTTTTGGCGTTGGGATCATATTTCTTTTTTAGAGTTATCCACATCTATTTTTATTATCTGGAAAGGCTCACCAAGGCATGAGTCTTCCAAACTTGGTCCACTTGGTCTTGTTGATGAAGAAGCCCACCACTGGATCCACCACGGCACCCCAGGCTTTCCCGACAAACAGCACCATGGAGGCCTGGAAGGCGCTGATCTGAATGGATGGGATATTTTCAATATATTTTTAGGGAATCCCCGAGCCGCCATGTTGGTTTTCGGTCTTACATGGGCAATGTCCAGCAGGTAGATCTGCAGGAAAAACGCCGTAGCGCTGGCGGCCACTTCTTTGGGGACGGCGCCTATGGCGAAGCATAGCTTGTTGCACACGGTTAGCTTCTGACTCGGGTCCGTCTAAGGAGAACAAAATTTAGGGTTGGTAGCTCGGTAAACGTTGTATTTTTAAACCTTATGAATGGAATTTTGATGCATTCAAATGAAAAAGTATCATTCATAAACCTCAGTTCCAACACTAATAGTAAGATTTTAAAACAAAAATGTGCAACTTTGCTAAAAAAAAAAAGCACTTTAATTAGTAGGATTTGCCACAAGTCCATATAAGCAGTTTTCGCAGTATGTTTAACGTTCGCGGAGGTGTAACCGATATATCGTCGGGTACATTTGTGGTTGGGTTTAAGCACATGTTCTGTTTATAAAGGATAAAAGTGCCAAGCAGACTTGGAGGCAAAAGCGTGGCGGCGGTTTGGCTGATTGGTCACTAAGTAGCCAACATCCGTGTTTAAAAGAAGACGGCGCGTGTAAATAACATATTTCATCATGTTTGCTCTGTTTATTTTTTATTAAGAGAAGACTGAAATGTGCATTGCAATGACATTATTATGATCTGTTAATTACTGGTTACGATGCTCCAAAGGCAGTAAAAATTAGTCATTTATTTCACTTTTACAAGACAATTTGATGCAATTTCCTGCCGCTTTCTATTTTTATTTTCAGCATGTGTCACTTTTCATTAATAGCTGGTAAAATTCTGCATATTTTTACACTTTGACTTCCCAGAAAGTTGATGAAATGATGAGTAACGAGGTGAAATTGCTATATATTGTAGTTTTTGATATCTTTTTTTGTGCATTGAGTTTGTATTTTTTTTATTTTAACAAAAATTGGACTCTTTTTCAGTTATAATAACATTAAAAAACACCCTCCACGTGCTTTCCTTTTTCAGTTGACAGGCTAAAAATGAATTGTCACCGTTTCATCAATAGGCCATCTTTGGTGCTAAATAAAAGGGAGAACGTGGCCCACCAAAGTGAAACGCTGTTATTAGCGCAGCTCTGTCAAAACACGAAGGTCTCGGGAGCGACAATTACCAGGAGGGAGGCGTGTAATTATTCCATCTCCAGACGAGTGGGGTCAGAGGTAAGTAAAGGCTGAGGCTTTGGCTCCAATTAAGGCTAATTGGAGAGGAAATCAAAGTGTTTTCGCCACTGATGATGTGCAAAAATATCCCTCTTTTCGTATTCTTTCATTCCCAACGCGCCAGTTATCATCAAAGAGGATAAACAGGATGTCCCGCCTAATGTTCGGAAAAAAAAAATGGCGGAGCGCAACAGATCTGGCAACATTAAAATCACTAGACACTTCAGGGTGGATATTTTTTTTAGTGTGGAGATATTTAGCATGAAAAGATTTCTAGTTTTAAGTGTATTTAAGTAAAAATGTATGTATTTATATTGACGGATAAATTACAAGAATATGTATGCTGTATTGAAACTCACCAGAAAATATATTGTAGTAATTTTGTGCTGTAAAATGTGAAAGCCGATTTAATAAAAAAAATATTTCAATGGTAACAATATTACAATTCTTGGATGGGATTATTTTGTCAAGGTAATACTAATATTATAGTTTAATGATTTTACATATATAGTAATATTTTTTATTATTTATTGTTCTATGAGAAATTGAAAGGCAATTTATGAGTGCAGTTTTACCGGGCCACTAAATGGTTAACAGTGGACAATCGATACATTCTGTAAGTGATGCTAAGCTATAATGCTTATCTAAGCAGATTCTTAAAAGGAAAATATTCATTTTGCTCCATGCGGAAATCCAGACTGGGATTTAACAGACAGACTATGGATTATGATGGTGGAATTTATTGTATGTGATTACTATTTACTATATACTATATCTAGTATACACTATACTATACTATGTGGAGGATTCCTATCATAAATATATAACAAAACAGCAGGAAATATGTCCAAAAAAGGCAGCGAATGACTGAAAAGTGCCAAGAAAGGCCAGAATGGAACATTCACACGCACTTGTGGAATGACTAATGTGCCTTTTGAATTCAAATTATGAAATGAATGTGCAAGGACAGGGACATCCGGAACAAACACTTAGGAAATAAGTGGTAAAAAAGAATAATAATAATAATAACCCTATTAAAAATGCCTAATTATGTCCGTCATGTCATATATTGGCTTCTTCAACGACAAATTGGAACACGAACCGGAACAACCAGACTCTGGCGAGTGCACACAAAAACAAACATCTTTTAAAGTTGATAAACCACTCGGAAAAATGTTGTTAATAACCCTGTTAAAGTTGAATGAGAGGCTTTATGTTCAAAAGGAAGGATGCCATCGGTCTGTTTTTTTCTTTTTTTCTTTCACTGTCACTTGTCAATTAGAGCCTGAAAATGAATATTGGCGCTGTTGTTCGAAAGAAATCCCACAAGGTCGCACGAGGTCTATAAAATGCTATAAAATCGGACCCTAAAAGGACTTTTTATTTTCTGTCATGACTTATCAAGCAACGTCTGTTTCGATTTGTGGACTCACGACAGAAAACGTGACGTCCTGAAGTCGCCGTGCCGACAATTTTATTTTTAGGGTGGAATTATGGCTCGCTCGGGAGCTAGCCAACCAACCGCGTGTGTCGCAAAAGCACTTAAATTGTTACACAGTGGAACCCATTTTAGCAAAGCTAACAATTTTCCGCTACAATTCTACGCATTTTCTTAAAAAAAATGATTTATTTCCCCCCTATTATGATTAGAATTGACTTTACAGAGTATTTTAACGCATACCATCACTACATTTTCCTCATAACAAACATCCCCGGAGGGCAAAAGCCATGCCGGTCTTACCTGTTGAGGGACTTTGGCGTCCAACAGCGCCACGGTAGGCTTCAGCATCTTCTTGGCGGAGGCCAGACCCCCCGGGGTGCCGTTCTTCTCTCCACGGGCCATGGCGGAGAGGCTGTGGGTGAGGCGGCAGGTGCCTTTCTTCTGCGATGGCGCGACAAAGTGCGTGTGGCTGAGGCTGCGGGTGTGCGCCAGGAGGCGGGGCGGGAATTGGACATGGCTCTGACTGCGTGCCGGGAGCTCCGACGGCACCGCCTCTTCCTCCTCCTCCCGGACAACTCGGACGCTTTGCGCCGCCATTCACATGCTGCTTTGCTCTGGATTGGTGAAGCCAAACACACCCACACCCGCACAAAATAGACATCCACTCAATATCCACTATGCAGAATACAACGGCGAAAGAATCCATCACACACGTACAAAGGATTTCATCATGGAAAGATACATAAAACTATAACACAGGATTAAATACCTAAATAGTGTACGCATACTACTTCATTTAATGCTGGTCACTTTATTAGGTACCCTACCAGATAATAATAATGCTCAATTCTGTGTGTTTTTGAATTGATATGAGTTCTGAGCAGAATATATTTTGCCCAAAAACACTAATTTAAGCTTTTTTTGTTTTTTTTCATGCGTAGCAAAGTGGAACAAAGTCATTTGAGTCTTTGTATTTTAATAAAGAATGAGAAATCCAAAATACTGCTTTGTTTTGTACTTAAATAATACGTAAATAATAATAAAATAGTCTCTCTGGACTCTGGGATTCATTCGTGGGTGATTTTCTTCATCCTCTAGCACGAAGACACCTCCCCAATTTTGACCTTCCAAATATGTGTTTAAACGACCAAAATATCAATGAATCATTATTAACCTAGTTTTACTCACTCGTTTAAAAGCAACATTTCCATAGCAGTGTGTGCTGAAAACGTGTACCTAATGTATTGTCCACTGAATGCAAACGTGATACATACTAAATACTAAATGTTAAAAAAAAAATGATTGCGTTACTATTCCTGGCAGAGCACATCAATAATGTATATACTATATATATATTTTTAAACACACACAAAAATGAAATACACATTTACAAAAAAATAAGGAGAAAGGCTGGAAAACACAGTCATTTGTGGTCTTACTTGCTGATGGTTAGACGGAGAAATTAGTGAGATTTGAGCTCCGGACAGCGGCGACTTGCTGGGCGTGTGCGCCGGTGACGGAGTGTCGGCGGCCGGGCAGGATGAGAAGGAGACTGCGGAGAAGAACCACACAGGGACGGAGGAGCGACGGTCGCTGCCCCGAAACGGCGACTTCTGGCGGTCTCACGTGGTATTGCAACACTCCTGTATTCATACACACACTTATGCACACAAACATAAATAAACACAGAAGCATAAGGGATTATATTCAATAAATACGATATTTTCAGTCATTTACAAGGTGATAATAACAACAATCAAACCAATTTAAAAAAAAAACGTTTTGTAGCAGTATTTAAAAAAAAATAGTATTACTACTACTATATATCACTTAAGTGAACATTCAAAACCAATACAGGTAAAGTTATAAAATTTTCATTTTTGCTAGCCCAAGTTAAATATATATCATGACATAACATTTTAGTGGGCTAACTTTAATTTACAGGCCGAGTTTGGGATTATTTTTGTGTCCTATGAGCAAATAACACTGTGAACTCCCCATGTGATTAATAAGTGGAACCAGTTTAAACTAGTAGTCTTCACCGATGGCTCACAACATGACAAGCATATTTCCAAGGAGTTGATTGTGCAAAACACAAGTCCGGAAGTTTAAAAAAAAAGCAATTGTCCAACAAGACTGTGTGAGACATACATTACAGACAACATTCCTGCCTAGCCTGCAGTTGACAATCCAGTATTGATACCTTTTGACCATCCCTAGACGGCGGCATTCCGACCAATGTGACTTGAACCCGGTACTCGCAATTAAGTGACAGCGGGTGGAATGCAAACAATGAGGTTTGGCTCCATGTCAGTCACTTATTCCGCCTCGGAGAGGTGTTGGTTTTGTGAGAAGAAAGTGGCCAAGACGTTCCCACAGTCCATCGGCATTCATTTCCACAGAACTGTCGCGCGTCAAATGCCGTCTGATTCATTATTATTATCTTGGCGTCAATACTGCCATTTTTTTCTCACCATGGAGCCGTCCAAAAGCTCCATGGAGATTAAAATTATGAAGCAGGTACTAAATAAAGTGTCGGATGTTGACACATTCAGGTGGTTTTGGTTGGAGCAGCTTTTAATTTGCGTAAATGCTGCAAATTTAGCATAATAGCACACCATGGCAAAGCTGTACTTTCCCCCCAAACCACACAAGTCATCCGTCTGCTATATGATTTATATTAAAGCCAGTATATGATTCCTGCAATCAAGCTGTAAATGAAAGGTTGGAAAGTTCAAAGTAACTGCCTGCATGCTTTTACTTTTCAGAAAAGTAGCACAAAGGAAATCTCAAGTCACAGAATTGCAATTCTGTAAACGCATGAGAGTGAAAGACAGGAAAATTAGGATTCACGCTACACTGCTGACTGTCCCGACCTTGACCACATCCACTAATCCCGTCTCGTGCGCACGGCTTTAATATATTGACGATGGATAATGACGCTGGACCCGGGAGAACGCCGGGAAAGAACGAGTGTGGAGGAGAAGCATTCCACGCTTACAAGATTCCTCTTTCAAGCCGTGATTTTGCTTTGCAAAACCCATCCCCGAGGTTTTTGACACAGTGGACGAAACATTCAAAAGATTGGCTGAACTCGGACAGGCTGCGAGTCACTGACAAGAAAATTAGAACAATGCCAATTCTGGAAGGGTAATACTGCAAGCGCCTGTAGAATGATAGCAGACCTTATTTTGGACACAAATCCACCCCAAAAAGTGACAACAAAAGGCTTCATAATGAAATTAGATTCAGATTAGTCTGCCTTGGGTTTTAATGGATGATGTCACAACCAGAATGAGATTTTTTTCAGTCTGCTGGATTAGCTTTATGTGACTTTGTTTATTCTGTCATCTTTTACGAGCTAGCGTACCACTAGAAATGATCAATTCTGGTTGTGATGTCACAACCAGAATTGGTGAAAAAAGTGCCAACATATAAAAATACAAAATTTAACTATTTTAAACAGTTAAGCAGTGTCATATTCAGTAAAATAATGCTGTTGGAGACGGCTTTCCATTTTTTTTTTTGACGAATTAGCCCCAAAAAGTTTTTGGGGAGCTAAAGTGACAACAACACAAAAAAGAAAACACAGCAATTTCGTTTGTTAAACATTTATTGGATGGAAAGGATGCAGGCACATAACATGATACATTCAAAAAAGATTGGACGTTTGAAAACCAAGGCAGACATTCATTGTAAAGCTGAAAATACAAGCAGTGTCCGGCTTTAAAAAAGTGCATAAAAATGGACATCACAGTTTGGGAAGACTGTTTGTTTGTTGGATGGCATTTGATGTGAATATGTTTGTCATTTATGTATTTGAAAGTGACAAGTGGATTATGGCACAAAGGGTGCATGCGTGTTAAGGGGCCGTTGGACTATGACGGCGTTGGCTAAATCGGCCTCTTCCAGGCTTAGATCTTCATCGTGGAGCTCCCGCAAGGGAAGCGAGGTGGTCAACACGAAGGGTGGGCAACTCCTCTGACAACGTGACACAAAGTCATGAACGTCCGTGATCCTAAATATATATATATATATATAATATCATATAAAAAGGCATGAAGCTCCAAATGACAATAACCGACTTAACAATTTGCAAAACATCGGACTATAAATTTAATCGAGATGTGACAACTGGTCATTTAACCCCTCAGAAATCACGATTATACAGGGATGAATTTTAGTTTGCACTATTCGGGTAATAAAACCTGGATTATTTCAAATGGGGGAAGAAGTAGTAAACGTTTGTCCTGATCTTTCGCCCCATTTGAGTCAAGTGAGGTCTATTATTTATGAGCCCCGGTGGTCTCCAGGCTCGGCCAAGGTCGCCAACTCTCCATCCTTAATCTCCTCGACCCCATTACGTAAACGCCGCATCAGTGGGGGGGGGGGGGGGGGGGGGGGGGGGGGGGGGGTTACGCAACGTACCCCGTAGCTGCGATTTGATGGAAGCGCTCCATCTCAGATTATCTTTAGCGTGTCAGACTAGCATTACATCATCTAAACGGCTCGGATTCTTTTTTTTTTGCCGTTTGCGGATTAAGAGAAAGTTGCAGATTAACGTTTGTTTGTCGGCGAAGTCGATACGCACCGTTGGCATAGGTTGAAGCGTTGTATCAGCCGGCGCCCGTCGGCCAACCACAGCTGAAGAGAGGTGACGGGCAGGGTGTGGTCCAGGGTTACCATGGGGATGGGGGGAGATTCGCCGTCTTCGTGCACCGACGGCGAGCGGGCCACCACTCGGGGCGCCACGCTGAGGTCGCCGTACAAACCGCAGATTAGGTGGACGGCAGATTAAATCTCGGGCTTTCATGCAGATGATGATGATGATGGCGGGGGGGGGGGGAATGAAATCGTTGCTCAAAAAATTTGCAGCTCCTCATGGGGGTACCGTGACCTCCTTTGTTTGTTTGGGTTGCCAGCGACATCTCGTGGTAGTAAACGGAATAGCGAGCGGGTGCGACACGAGAAATAATAGTGCAGTTGTTCGCAAACTTTTGACACGGAGTACCACTTTGAATAAAACAATTACATCTCGAAAATGAAATGCAATGTATACTCAAAAGTTAAATACAAGTAAAACTGTAATTAAAATATGTACTATTGTGATTGCAGCTAGCCACAACCTTTTTAAATAATCATAGTGGTCATTTGTTTAAATGTAAACAATGCTAATAAAAAGCCATAATAAGGCCACCTTCATCGAACTTTTTTTTTTTTAATTAAATACACTTTAAAGGAGATTATAATCAATTCCAAACCTCACTCTGTAAGTGTGAGCACAAATGTACACATTATAAGTGTTCCTATTCAAATATATATATTTTTAAGTCATTTTTAGGATGTTATTTTTCTTTTTACACGTTTCAACACAATGTGGCCTTTTGGGATTACTAATAGTTTTGATGGTCAGATTTATGTAAATGTAGCAATTATGAATGCTCCCGTTTTTTTTTTTAAATCTTTTTCTTTTAAATTAAGATTTGGAAATCTAGATGATCACTTACTGTAAATCTTTTTACTTACATTTCATCGCCCCCTCACCTGCCAAGCCGGTATCCTCGACCACTGAAAGGGTGGAAGACTTTCTTCCTAGGAACGTAGTCTTCCTCCGTCAGATCCTCCACGTTGACTTCCAGTTCTTCCTCCTCAGCCCGGCTCTCCCATTCCGCCGGGAGTTCTCTGCGTTGAAGATTACGACACTCATCAAGACTGATGTTATCTTCGGAAATTGAGCACACCCACCCACAAAAATAAAACTCACCCTCTTTTGATAGCGTCCAAGAACTCTTGGTTTGCAGGGATCGAGTAGCTGCGGAACTCTTGGTCGTTAACGGTGAAGCCGTCCTTCCAGAGTCGGACCACCATTTCCACCTGGTGTCAAACAACAATATTGTTGATCTTGATGAATTTACTGCTAAAATAAATCCAAAATTCTTGATTTCTAACCTTAGATGTTCCTGGGGCATCATAACAAATCTTCTCCACCTCATCCAGGAGGTCTTCTACAGAAAAACTGCACTTCATTGGGGCCTGCTCTTCATTGTCGTCGCTGGAAACCATTTAACAACACATTTATTTAAAAATATATATGTAGTGTTACATTTTGGGGCCAATATTTTTGTCATATATTGGAGATGTGAGTTTGAGATTTTAATAGCTGATGCATGAAATGTGGTTTTAAACTTGTAACTGATGCAATATTAACAAAAATGCCAAATAACTATTAATTTATGGCATATTTACGACAATAGGGTTCACTTTACCAATTCTCATCATCCTCAGTGTCATTGTGTATCATGTCGTCTTATGTTTTCCATCTAAACACAAATTAAAAAGACAATCAGCAATACATAGGACAAAAAAGAAAATTACAAGGGTAAGTGTACTGATCGGATCAAAACTGTATAACATTAATATTTGCACAAGCCGTGTATTGAGAAACATCGTAGGCTATCATTATTGAAATACGTGAGAACGACTGGCATGCCAGAAGGGAAATAGCATCGTAAAATATAAGAAGAAAATATTCAAAAAACGATTTTAAAATGAGCTAATTGGTGCAAACGAGTAGTTTACCAGCATGTGCGTGTTTTCGACGGCTAATCAGTGACGGCTAAAACATCTGCGGATATGTACTATACCAGTTTACGGCAGTAACTCTCTGATGCTTGCCGTAAATCAGTCAGTAAGTGTCGCAAAGAGCTAATTTCCCTGTTGAACTATGTATCGTAAACTTGGTTT
The DNA here is from genome assembly GCF_051989625.1 of Stigmatopora argus. Classification (NCBI taxonomy): domain Eukaryota; kingdom Metazoa; phylum Chordata; class Actinopteri; order Syngnathiformes; family Syngnathidae; genus Stigmatopora; species Stigmatopora argus. The sequence continues at coordinate 12,004,902 of NC_135405.1, read as the reverse complement.
TAGAAATATAAGTTTAAAAAATTATAATACAAATAAAGAACTAAACAAATGATAGAGAAAAGTTTTTCCTGCTAATTAATCCAGCATTTTCTGAGTCAGAAAGACCATTACCTAAACACAACATATCCAGTAGAATTTATAATCCAGCAAAACCTTGGTTTATTATTATTAATTATTACTATTATTATTAATAATTATTATTATTATTACTATTATTATTAATTATTACTATTATTATTAAAATTACTGTTCGCAGTTTCCTCCTGCTTTTTTGCAAAATTACATTAATTATTAGTAACTTTAGCACGAGTCATTTTTAACCAGGTGTGCAAACTTTACATTGTAAATTCATCAGTAGTGAATTTAAAAAATGTACCTAAATAGTATTGGGCATTTTAATTCGTAAAATAAATGGATTTTATAATATTGGCTGAAGAAAATCTGAGGCCGGAAGAAAAAACATGGGAAACGAATGCGGGTCATTTTGGACCCATGTTTGCATTGGAAGAGGGGGCACGTATGTGAATCGTAGAGTTATAGAAAGTAATTACAAAAGTTCGCGAGTTACTTCTTGACATCATATAGAGAAACGGCGTAACGACAGAAAGCGAGAGAGAGACGTAAGAAACCAACAAGACTGAGGTAGAGAGACAACGAAAGACAGAGAGCGAGTGAAAGAGAGAGAGAGAGAGAAAGAAATGGCGCCTCGGTGCTGTGCTCTTTGAGCCAGTGTTTGTAGCCTCCAGAGTGACAATAAACATGGTGAACACGCGGAACAGCTCGCGGCCTGGCAGCAGCCACTTTATCTCTTCCAGGACTCGCTCGTCTTCGAGGATTGAGCGCAACTCCGACGAACATGTAAGCCATATTCCCCCATTTTTTCTCTCCCCCGGTGAGTTAGCTTAGCCGCCGCTAGTTCTAGCCGTGGCCTGGGAGCGAGCAACTCCCGCTTTCGGGGTATCGTTTCCCGGCGAAATAACACCGACACCGAACTTGACACCCGCCGGTCCATGTTGACACAACACAGTACATTTAAACGCCGCAATTCGCACGCTTGTCATGTAATGTCATTTTGATTAAAATAAATTCCGAGCGGTGGCTAGCCTTGTTAGCTCGTAGCTTCAAGTTGAGTTCCCTTTGTGTTTGGTACTTGGACTCGTTTGACCCCCCTTACATTCGTAAGCTCAAACGACCCGCTCACGCGAAGCCCACCCTGGGTTTTAATAGAAAGGACTCACGGCTAACGAATGCCCCATTTGTGTAAGTATATAACACTTTTAATGTCGGTTAATCAAAGCGCGAGGGTAGCTAGAGCTAATGCTAGCCCGACTGGTTAGCCTTGTCGTGGGGGAAGGGATCACAACAGTTGCCTGGCTCAAGTCCCGTATTAGGCAAGTCTGAACTTGGTGAACTTCACTTCGTTAATTCTATATATTTGCTCAAGTCGGTAGTAATGTTTTGACAAATGATCATTAAGTCCTAGAGTTTATTTATGTGACAACAAACTCATTGTCAGTTCACTAATTGTCGAAGAACAGCATGATTGCAAAGTACTATGTGTATTTTTGACCATCGATGGATGGATATATAAATATATATCTTAAAGAGAGACTTAAAAATGGTGGTGGGAAGAGGAAAAAAAATCACTGGAACATGTCAGGCTGATAAAAAAAATAAATTGTGCAACAGGAGAGTAGAGTAACGTTTAGTACTGTAATGTACAGAAAGGAAAGGAAAAAAACGTCATAAACACACATGAAAGTGGTAGAAAAAGACAAAACAACACAATTACAACACATGATATGCATACTGATGCCATGCAGAAACCGAAAGAAAAACAAACACGTTGGGGGTCACTACAGTATGAACGGGAACTTCCTCGTACACCAAGGGTGTCAAACTCGGGTTGGTTTGCGGGCCACATTAACGTCAACTCCATTTTAGATCTAATATTTAGATTTTTTTTTAAATTCGATTAAAAGAACTGGATCAAAAGCCTTAAATAGTCAGTTTTTATAGATCTAAAGCAATGTTTATTTGATATTTTTTATCTTAGTAATGGAAAATTTCTTTTAATCATGTTTTTCATTTCAAATGGAAACAAAATATATTTTTTAATTATGTTCAATATTAAAGTGGAAAACGGAAAATATCGATATATTTATTTTTAGATCTTACAAAATGCACTTTGAACTAAAAACACAAAAGAAATAAAATTGGATTGAAAATATTGCAATGATTGATTTCAAAAACCTCGCAAAGCTTTCCACAATACTAGTGTCCTACGCGTGCAATCAGTGGATTGGCGTCAGGTGCTTCTTGCAGCCCAACCCCCGCTGGTTCAAGTTTGTCAGTCAGCTTTTTGCAAAACCAAAAGCTGCCTCCAACCACACCGAACCCAACCCCCGTTGATTCAACTTTGTCACCTATGTCTGCTGGATGGCTTGCAAAAGCACCCCTGCCTGGTATAAACTGTCAAAGCCAGTTCAAGACTTTTTTTGGACTGAACACTATGACATATTTTAATCATATATTGAATGAAGACTGACATATTTTAATCATATATTTTAATGAAGACTGACATATTTTAATCATATATTTGAATGAAGACTGACATATTTTAATCATATATTTTATTACAGATGAATCATTACAATAAAACACAAGGCTTTATTTTTATATATTACTGTATGATTGAACACTTGTTTTCAGGTTGATGACGCACACGAACAGAATGTTCCCTAATATTAATGCTTGCACAATGAACGCTGAATATGCTCCATTGTTAGGTCGATAAGTCACAATTTTAGCTGTTAAAGTCAGATGCTAAAACTTATCGTCTGACAGTTTCAATTTCATTGTCTTTTACTGGACCAGAAGGAGATAAACAGCGATGTGAGTAGTCCACGGTTAAGCCCACCCGCTAAGCGGCCCCACAGGCAGATGACATCGGAGCCCAGCTCCAGCGACACGTCCCCGTCGCCCCAGACCAAAGGCCAGAGGGTCAGCTGGGGCCTTCCGACTTACCGCACCAGGTCTTCTTTCTCAATGTTCTATTGTAGTGTTTGTCTCAAAACTTTGGGAAATTTTAGGACCAAACTACAAACCTGAACTCAAATCCTGTGTTTTTCCCTTGTAGGTTATCATCTCGCATTATGCAGAACGGACATGGTAATATTTTAACACGCCATTTCATCTAAAACAACATGCAGCTGAGCATTAAATTGATTATTTTGGTGGATTTATTTCGCAGGCCACATGGGACACCGGAAAGAAGAGCTGGGCCAGGGCGACCACTCGCGCATGAACGGCCACGTGGAGCTTAAAAGGAGCTGCCGTGTGAGGAAGAGCCAGTTTGAACATCTCAACCAGAGCCTGCTGTTTGACCAGCTGGTCAACAGGTGAGGGAGCTAGGCACGCTACCTCCTCACGGCCAAATCCAAACATAGAGGGACCGCGTGGGAACCGGCGAAAGCCGAGAATTGAAGAATTTAGCCGTGCTTCTCATTTACAGTGGTACCTCGAGATACGAGCTTAATTTGTTCCTGGACTGAGCTCGTATGTCGATATTCTCGTAACTCGAACGCACGTTTCCCATTGAAATGAACTAAAAACAAATTAATTCGTTCCAACCCTCTGAAAAAACACTAAAAACAGGATATTGGATTGGAAAACAATGTTTTATTTCTTCTAATTCCCCATCCATTAACAAAGTAACACATAACTAGTGGTTTAATATTACTAAAATGTGTTTAATAGAACTCAAATTAGACTGATTTCGCGGAGGGTACAGAGAGGGACATAGAGGCAGGCGGGGGAGACTTTTTGCACCGGTGAATCGTAATATAACATAAACAAATTTAAATGAACTTGGATTACAATGCAGACACACTCAAAAAATAAGTTTAATCTAACCTTACACTATTTGATTAGCACCGAATTAGCCTAGCATGTAAAACAACTCCCATGAAGATATCCTTCTATACTCACCTTCACTCTGTCACGCCTAAACCTTTTGCAGCACTGCCGAGGCTGTCCTCCAGGAGATGGACAACATCAGCAGCATCAGGCAGAACCGCGAGGTGGAACGCCTCCGCATGTGGACCAGGGACACAGAGGAGGTACGGGTAAAAAAAAAAAAAAACATAGCATTTTCTTTCTTATTATAGAAGAAATTTTCCCTCACTCTGGTCCAATTGCCTTTTAGGAAAGCATGGACATGTACTCCCGCGTGAAGCGAAGGAAGTCAATGCGCCGCAGCACGTTTAGCCTTCCCGCCCACCATAAAGTCATGAGTAAAACGCAAGAAGAGGAGGAGGAGGGCACGGAAGGTGACTTTCTGACTCCTGCAGGCGGATGTTTGAATCGGCTCCATTTTGACCGAGAGATGTTTGACTCAGAATCTCACGGGGAGGAAGAGGAGGAGGATGCAGAGGACGAGGACGACGAGGGGGATGAAGCCGAAGAAGCAGGGGAGGGGAACGATAGGCCGTACAACTTGAGGCAGCGCAAGACAGTGCAGAGATACGAGGCGCCGCCAATTGGTAACCAACATGCTTTTCAAAGTGCCGCTTTTCGTAAAAGCAAGGCGAGCTATCATCTTATTTTGTCCTCAGAACCAGTGAACAGAAAGCAAAGCACCCCCACACTGTTTGATACTCACAGATCGCCAGCAAGAAGAAGCCATATACGGTGGGTTATTGGGCGAAAAACTTCGGTAGCGTCAAATACTAATGGAAAACCAGCTTCATGACTGTTCTGCACTTGGTTTTTATTTAGAATAAAGAAACACGCCATTCACAGCAGCGACACCACCTCCTCCTCCGATGAGGAGCGTTTTGAGAGAAGAAAAGGCAAAAGCATGACGCGGGCCAGAAACAGGTGAGAGGTTTTTGGTTTTTCACACATTTTGGTTGAAATTAGTCACGAGAAGTCAAACAAGAAGACAAAACTTGAATAAAAGGTATTGGACTAGAGCAAGGGTGTCAAACTCAGGTTGGTTCATGGGCCTCATTAACGTCAACTCAATTTCACGTGGGCCGGACCATTTTAGATATAATATTTAGATTTTTTTTAAACCGGATTTAAAGAACTGGATCATAAGCCCTAAATATTCATTTTTTTAATAGATCCAAAACAATGTTTATTTGAGCTTTTTTCTTAGTAAGGGAAAACATATTTTAATCATTTGTTTCTCATTTCAAAAGGAAACTAAATATTTTTAAATTATGTTCAATAAAGTGAAAAACTGAAAATGTTTTATATATTTATTTTTAGATTTTCCAAAATGTTTTTTGAACTAAAAACACAAAAAGAAAAAAATGGATTAAAAATTGCAATTATTGATTTAAAAATGGAAAAATCAAGAAATATAATATACTACATCTATAATCTTCATTTGAATTCCTAAAACAGAAAGTCGGCACTCATGATTTACTTTCTCGGGCCGCACAAAATGACACCTGTGGACTAGAGAATGAACGCAAAAGGACAATAATTGCCAAAATAAGCAATTATGAGATGCAGGACAACACAAAGCCGACACACTAAAATATCCAAGTGAATTCTTTGCTCTAATTTGGCCCTATCTTGACCCCTTTTTTTAATCCCCTCACAGATGTTTGCCCATGAACCTGAGGGCGGAGGACTTGGCGAGCGGCGTCCTTCGTGATAGAACAAAAGTGGGGGCCAGCCTGGCCGACGTGGACCCCATGAACCTCGACACCTCAGTGAGTGTCGTCATCTCTCGGCGTGACCGCTTTGCTCCCTAGTTGTTGTTTTTGAAACTCTTGTCCTCTCTTTCAGGTGAGATTCGACCAAGTGGGTGGCCTTAGAAATCACATTCAGTCTTTGAAAGAGATGGTTGTGTTCCCGCTTCTTTATCCCGAGGTCTTTGAGAGATTCAAAATTCAACCTCCGAGGTCATTAAAAATTTGGTTCAGCTAACTCATTCAATGCCGTTGATGATGCGACTCAATGGCATTGAATGAGTTAGGTGAACGAACCGGCCCCAATTTTTTTTAAATTGTACTCATTGATATTTTCTTTGCAGGGGGTGTTTATTTTACGGTCCACCAGGGACAGGAAAGACGCTGGTGGCCCGAGCTCTGGCCAACGAGTGCAGCCAAGGCGAGCGCAAGGTTTCCTTTTTCATGCGCAAAGGGGCCGACTGCCTCAGCAAGTGGGTTGGCGAATCGGAGCGACAGTTGCGCCTCCTGTTTGACCAAGTGAGTCATACTCGTTAACCACTTTTGAATGAGATTCTAGGGGATTAGACTTGATTTAAATGTTGTTTATTATTTCTTAATCAAGGCCTACATGATGAGGCCGTCGATCATCTTCTTTGACGAGATTGATGGCCTAGCTCCGGTTCGCTCCAGTAGGCAAGACCAAATACACAGGTAAGTAGTAGTAAGTAATATAATTGGACACTAGAATCAGGAGCCAAAATCCAGCATTTTATTGAAGTCCACTACCCTCATAAAGTATGTATCCGGCTAGAGCTTGGCGATAAAACGATAACGATAATTATTGTGATTTTTTTTGTCAACAATAATATTAAAAACATTTGATAATTTTAAACTGCAATTAGACCACCCGACCATCACAGAGAATGGGGCACTGTTGCGAGATGAACGCTAGTTCTAGACCAACGCTCTGGAGATGTTAGCATGTTAGCATTAGAGGCTAACACGGAGCATGAACGCAAAAGGACAATAACAGCCAATATAAGCAATTATGAGATGCAGGACAACACGTAGGCAACCCACTAAAAGATCCAAGTGAAGTGGTAACAGTTACTTTCATATTTGAATAAGGAGGAAAGTAATTTATTTACCTATTCACAGAAGTTTGAAGTTTCAAATTTGAAACAAAAAAGATTAGCGATATCGACTGATTTGTATATTTTTTTCGCAATAACAATTTTTGTCATGTTGCCCAGCTCTAAAGTCTGCAACTCTCATAAAGTATGTATCAGGCTACTTTCTACTCTGGATTTACTACCTTCTTGTTTTATTTAGTTCTATTGTGTCCACTCTGCTGGCCTTGATGGATGGCCTGGACAGCCGTGGAGAGATAGTGGTCATCGGTGCTACGAACAGACTTGACTCTATCGACCCAGCGCTGCGAAGGCCCGGACGTTTCGACCGGGAATTTCTCTTCAATCTGCCCGACAAGACGGTGAGCGAGAGGGTGTGCGTGGGTATGAGCCGGAACTTGATAAAAATCATAATCTGCCAAAATGGCCTTTTCTTTAGGCTTGGCAACCACAAAAAAAGACAAAAGTAAACAGTCATTAAGGGCAATCAAAAGGCATTTGTTCACAGAGAGCAGTTTATGCTGTTTCATAATTCGGTAAAGACAAAAAAACGAACAAACTGATTTGAATTTAAAAAAAAATATATTTACTGAGTGCTGCACCAGTGAGTTTGTAACAATTTCAAAATACAGGGCCCTCTGGTCATGTTCAAAACCAGCTAGGTTCACCAAGTTGGGCTCTTATATCCACAAAATGTGATGAAAGACTATGAAAAGCCACGTATTGACAATAGCAAGCTTTTTTTTCTCCTTGACGTCTGCCCATCAAAGTGGAGACTTCGACGGGTGATGCAATGGGCTCACGGCGGCGGTGTGTAGCTCACTCGAACTGTTGCACAGCTCTTGGTTTCGAAATGGAGCAAATTTCGACTCTTCAGTCGTGATGAAACTCTACCATTGTTGTAGGAACTCAGGAACTTTTCACTTGCCATAATTGGGGAAGGAAATGCTCCACCTTTTTTACAGAGAATAGCTGGTCCGAGTATATTGTAGCCAGTGTTTCACAGTTTTTGTCTTTTTCAAATCAGAACTGTTAAGGTTTCAAATGCAATCTTGTTTCAGAAAAAAAATGACCAGAATAATAAACATATTGTAGACAATGAATATATAACATCGCATGGGGTCCTGGTTCACATTTACAAGGGCTCTTATTATATGAGTTGCTTTATTTAATTGAAATTAAAATGTCTGTCTCCAAAAACTTAATTAAAGAAGAAAAACAGAAATTGTACTGATATTTCTCACTTTTTATATATTTTTTATCTTGTTACAGGCCAGAAAGCACATCTTGCAAATCCACACACGAGACTGGAACCCCAAATTGTCTGAGCCATTTATAGATGAACTTGCAGAAAAATGTGTTGGTGAGAGATTATTATTATATTATTTTTCTTGGGCGTAATAGAAAGGTGTTTTGACTTATAACTGCAGATTTAATTTAATGACACACATTAACAATTGTAACTGTTTTTCCCCGGTCTAGGCTACTGTGGCGCCGACATCAAAGCACTTTGCACAGAGGCAGCGCTGGTGGCGCTACGCCGTCGCTACCCCCAGATCTACGGCAGCAGCGTCAAGTTGAAACTCGACGTGGCCTCCATCGTGCTGGGACCCGCCGACTTTGGCCGGGCTATGAGGGCTATCGTGCCGGCCTCCCATAGGGCCCTGGCTCCCCCGGGGCGTGCGCTGTCGCCCATCCTCAGGCCCCTATTGGCTAGCGCTTTCTCCTTGGTGCTTAATTCTCTTCTCAGAGTCTTCCCCCATGCGCAGTCTGCTGACAGGGACACCCACGGTAGGCAGAATTCCAAATTAAGCTACGAGTGAATTTACTAGCATGTGACTTGACTAGTTGTGAATTTGACTTGCGTTTTAATATGCCATTATTTTTGTGCGTGTTGCAGGCGGCGACAATCAACTACTTGAAGAGGATGTGTACAGCGACGACGAGAACGAAAAAAGCAGCACTTCCATCTATGAAGTCCAGTCCGCCTTGTCTCCGATCAGTCCACCACAGTCCACTGATGCTGCAATATGCCGGCCCTTCATTCATTGTTCCATGTGAGTCCAAATTTAACAGTCAAACTCCTTCATCCATCCACAGAGCTTACATTAATTGAAATATTGTGTTTTTGCAAGCTATTGAAAAAGTATAGCGTAATTAAAATAAGTCTAAAAAGTGAACAAAGTATAATTTGTTGATCATTTATTGGCAAATTCAAATTTCCAGTTTTTTAGCTGGTCCCTAACCTGCACTTGCATGTTGCGCAATGTGCAAATGTTGGTCATTTTGGTTCAACATGGGATATTTTGTCAAATACGAATTCGTTTTAGAAGTTTTGATAAGACTTACCAGTGCTGTGTACTCCTACTTCCTTTAGAACAGGGGTGTCAGACTCGGGTTGGTTCGCGGGCCATGTTAACGTCTACTCGATTTGATGTGGGCCGGACCATTTTAGATATAATATTTAGATTAAAAAAAAAAATGGGTTAAAAGAAATGGATTAAAATCCCTGAATATTCATTTTTTTATAGATCTAAAACAATGTTTAATTTTGCTTTTTTTATATATATTTTTAGATTTTACAAAATGATTTTTGAACTAAAAACACAGAAAAAAAATGGATTAAAAAATTACAATGATTTATTTTAAATGGGAATAATTAGGAAATTTAATATACATCTATACTCTTCATTTTAATTTGATCCTAAAACAGAAAGTCGGCACTCATTATTGACTTTCCGGGGCCACACAAAATGATGCGGCGGGCAAGATTTGGCCCCCGGGCCGCCACTTTGACACATGTGCGTTAGGACTTTAGGACGTGATTCTTTCAAGCACCCAAATAAATGTTGGTGCTCCCCTTTGCAGTTCGCCCCACCAGCAACCCACCTCCTACCGGCCCCGTTTGCTCCTGGCCGGTTCCCCGGGCTCAGGACAGAGTTCCCACCTGGCCCCTGCTTTGCTACACCACTTGGACAAGTTGCCAGTTCACCGCCTGGACTTGCCCACCCTCTACTCCACTAGTGCCGCTAAGACGCCGGAGGAATCTTGCGCTCAGGTTAATTTCATTTACATCGGAAAATAAAAGCCCAAGTCTCAATTCGTTCTTTTTAACTTTGCTCATCAGGTTTTCCGCGAGGCCTGCCGGAGCGTCCCCAGCGTGGTGTTTGTGCCGCACATTGCCGAGTGGTGGGAGACGGTGAGCGACACGCTTAAGAGCACCTTCCTCACACTCCTACAGGACGTGCCCTCCTTCTGCCCCGTCCTTATCCTCGCCACCGCCGAGACGTGCTACTCGCGGCTGTCTGACGAGGTAAGTACTTGAACAGACGCAATCTCTCCAAGAAGGTTATCGTCTCATTTTGGGGAATAGAGGCTACTACCGTATTTTCTCGCATATATTTTTTCTCTGAAAAATATACTGACTGAATCGAGGGTACGGCTTATATGCGCACAAATTAGGTGACAAGGATGAAACGCCATATCGTAAGGCAATGTGGCTGATATGGTCGTTTGTTTCTAAATAGACAAAAGAATAACAGGTAAAACGCTTCTCAAAATTTATTTTGACATTTGTGAATGAAATTCAAGAAAAAAAATGTATTTTGCATAAAACGTGACCCTTCAAAGTTAACACATTTGTACTCTATTAAAATCTGAACATGGAGGTGAAAAGTGGGAATCAGGGGGCCTCTTATACAAGAGAAATTGTAAAATACAACAATTTTAAGGCAATTTTAAGGGTGCGGCTTATACACAGGTGGGGCTTATACGTGGGTGCGGCTTATACGTGAGAAAATACGGTGAGTGACCAAGCAGTTTTTGCCTGATTCACATTGGTTCCCTCATTGAAAACAATAGAAATTATCCGTTCCTGCTCCCCCTACAAAAATGTCCTCAATTTTTTTTTTTAAATTCTTTTTACAAGAACAATGACATCTAAGGCTTATAAACGCAAGGTTAAATAACATTTGCTTTCATGTGACCTCAAGCCAGAACAGTACAAAATCCTCCACCCAGTATTATTTTCCCCATCCTTGTAGTTCTGTCTGGTACTTGACAATTGGCAAACCAGTCTAATTACAGTCTCAAACCAGTATTGTCCTGAAAACACAAGAAACTACGCAACTGGGTGATCAGAAGCACACTTGTATCTCAATTGTTTTTGTTGTTCCCGCCGCTAATGTGACAGTTTTGAAGGAGAGGCACAGTTGCGTACTTTTCGGATGTTACCAGATTTTATTATGACGGATGCAGCAATTATGCAGGATCTTTATGCGAAACGCGTACAAGTGAAGCTCCCTTTTTCGGCGATGGATCCATCAGACAGCATTCTGTCGGCGTTCCACCGCCAGCGTCTTCAACACAATCACTTTAGCGCCTCCCAAGGATTTTCAATAAAATCCTTCCTACTTGTTCACTTGTTTCCTCCCATCTGAGAATGGGAATAATCCAATTTGAAGGATAAACCACCCACTGACTTGCTGCCCTTCTTTATTTATTTATTTTTTCAATTCACAACTAGACATTGAGCTCCTTCGCCGACTCCTCCACTATGTCAAAACCGCAGTAGTCCAACATTACTCATGAGGATTCTCAGATGCTTCCCCTCTTTATTAATCCAGATATCATTGCTTTCAGTAGAACAGGTGTTAAATTACACAACGTCATGCATTATTCACCTCCTCTTCATGTCTGTACTCTGCAGACTTTATCACCATAAGCGATAGCCAGCATCATCACTCACTTTCCGTCTACGCCGCTACATTATTCCCCTCAAATTCACCCCCGTTTCTCATCCGTTTAAAAAAAAAAATGATAACGCGCTCGTGTCCAAGGAAAGATTCCAAAAAGACCGAGAGGCGATTCAAACGCGTCGAGAGATAAGAGAAAGGATTGATGTGAGACGGCGAGAAGAGGAAAAATGAGCTCGGTAAGCAAAAAAATGGCTTCCCAGGGGCTGCCAGACTTCAACTCCCAATCACATCAACCGGCGACCGGTTGAAATGCAGCTGCTGGGATTGTCTTGCCCTTACAAATGATTAATGTTTTTCTTTTTCATTTTTTGCTGAAGCTGAAGAACATGTTCCAGAAGTCTTATGGTGAGGTGGTCACGCTGAAGCCACCAAGTGAAGCAGAGAGGAGGAGCTTCTTCTCAGACCTGCTGCTGGTCCAAGCAGCCAGACCGCCACCACGCCTCAGGAATGCAGGTACTCAAACACAAATATTGTATTAGGAATTATTCTCCCGGACCAAAGTAGCCATCTAAAACCTTTTATTAATTGTATTAACTCTCCAGATAATTCTGCGAGTCCTACAATACTGTGAAGTGTACATTTTTTGGGGGAAAAGCAAAAAAAACAGAATCCCTACATATTTTTTTAAACATGAGCAAGTCATATTGCCTGTGGACATTCTTGGTGTAGCATAATTTATGTGGTTTAACCACTGGACAGACTTTAAAATGAGAAATGGTTGCTCAAGGTATTTAAGTATGCCAATTTTTCAGAATCATTTTCAATCGCCAAAAAACGACACCACTTATTTAAGAGGCAATTTTATGCCATCACTGATGAGGAAAGAAATTTGCAATAAAAATAAAAAATAGCACCTTCATTGATATTTGCCACCTCTGGAAATTTTTATTTTTTATTTTTCTCCACTACTGCACACCAAACATGAAATTCAGTTTGATTTTTCAATACATGTAATGAGATTATTTCCCTATGAATTAAAAATTCCATTCAATTACACTAAGTATTCTAAAGTCCAAAATCCCTTCCCTAATAAATTAAATGGAATGATGAATAGGCACATTTTCCCGGACAATGTAGGTCAAATTTAGAATTGTAGCACCTTTAGGCAGGCCTGGATATGGACTCAATAATTTGAGTTTTTTTACACGTGACCCGCATAGGAAATCATAGAGCAATGGACACTTGCTGTAGAGGGCAGTGTTGGTCTGCGTGGATTTCTTCCCTCCTCAAACCTGAAATGCAGCCATGGCAATAAATATTGAGATATCAACGCAAGTGTCATCTTTTTAAGGGTGAAATTCCACCATGACGGATTTGAAACTAGAGGAATAAGAAATAGTCTTTCGGCATTTAACATATGTTCAGAAACATCTGGAAATTTAAAGATTTGTCTTATGCAGAGGCATGCTGAATCCGGTTAACCACGCATTTGACTCGCCAAAGGCAAAACCGAGGTTTGCAGCTATACTCTGTTTCAATCCCAAGAGTCAAAGTTGTGTCTTAATAGTCATGGACCTGAATGGATATACCGTATTGGCCCGAATATAAGACGACCCCCTCTTTTTCAAGACTCAAGTTTGGAAAAAAAGAAACAAATGATGACGACAATATACTTGAGAGAAAAATCATGTTATTTGACCTCATTCAAATCAGGCTAAAACTGTGTATCACCTCTTAAATATGGAAGCTAAATTGCCATCACTTGTAAATGAATGGCTTCCTTGAAATGTAAATTAGCAGAAAATTGCGATAGCTGCAACAGCTCGAGTTCTACATCTAGGAGGACCTAATCTAGGCACATTTGTTATCTAGCACTAAAACTCCTTAGGCTTCAAACCACTTGAGCCACTCTTTGTACCTGACTACTTATGTGACCACTGATTCATGTTGGCTACTTATCTACTTTTACTACTTATTTATTGGTTATTTATATGTGCCTTTCATGGTGACGCTTTAAATCTAATTATCCTTCTATGACAATAGTCATTCAATTCAATTAACCATCAGTGTTTTCCATTCACTTTAAAGGTATCTGGCACTATCTACTGTTGTGAATGGGTGCAACGTGAAGACCCCGATTCTAAGACGACGACACATTTCCAGTCTTATTCCAATGCAAAAAACATTGTCTGATAATCTTGTCCAATCCGATAGCTAAATATTTGTCTTATGACGTGTAGATATGCACAAATGTCAATGTTTCCCGACGGCCTGCGGCGCCCCCCATCACGACCTCATCCCAAGTGTTAATCTGTCCTTCCGCCATTGCCCTGCTCCTCCGATCAAGCGTAATATGCAAAACCACGTCCTCGTTTATAGGCCGGGGTCCTCCGCTCCACTCGTCGGGGGTCCGATTTCCAGCAGGGAAAAAAACGGCAGCAGAAGAAGCGGCCAGCTAGTGCTGGAGCTATTATCACTAATTAGAGTCAGGGAATGCTCATGATGGAAGAGAGGGGAGGAGCTGCGGGGGCTTCCTAACCATGTCTTCTGGGCCCGCGGATGGAGACGGGTAGCGGACATTGGCTTTTTGCTCTGACTTTACCCAATTAGTTCATACCTCAACATTATTTATTTAAACCCAGGGTGGGAAAAGCTTTGTGCTCAAGGGCTGCGTTACAGATTGAAAACATCGTAAGGATTGTGCCATTTGGAGCTGAAATGGTAAAAAGGGAAGCAATTTTTAATAATGTAGTTGATAACATGTATTCAGATTTTGGGTTGCGTTACGTTTGATTTGGCTGTCATAATTTCAATGTAATAATTTCACATGCATGAACCCCCCCAAAAATGTTATAGAATAAATGAGATACATTCATGCAAACAGTATTTAAGGACTTAATGTAAACCAACATGCAACAGGAGGATGAGAAATAATTATATTTTCATAGTCGACCTTGGTATGCGTTCCATAACGTTGCATTTTATTGGCTAAAATATCTGGCCTTTTTAAACATGTACAGCAATGGTAATTCTGCCTACTTCCTGGAAATATGAGCTTTTCATGTTTTTCTCCAGTATTAGACATAACTACAATGATTTTGTTTCTCTCCATCTTTTTCCGATTGTTGATGAGCAAAATTCTTTCTGGTGGAGACGCACTTGATTAAAACCTTGTCTTGCGCTTAAATTACCTCAAACCAATTTTATTGCAGTTTAGTTTACTGTATTATACTGCTTCAGTGAAGGACACATGACACGGATGAATTATTTATCAAACCAAACAAAAATAAAATAATTACAATATTAAAAGATAATAAATTCATCAGATGAAATTTGTTCATTGGTGTGTGAACGGGAAATTACACTTTCCATTTAGTATCTCACTTACCTGTTTAATAAGGTTTTTCTTCTTTTTTTTTTTTTTCAAAGCTTTCCTGTAAGTTTACCATTCTTGCCATCTGCCCTCGGTAGAGCGGTGCGTGGAGGTTCTGTCCGTGGCCGAGGCCCCGGGCCCCAGGGTGCTGTCCGCCGAAGAGCAGCGTCGCCTGGCCGAACAAGAGGAAAACACATTACGGGAGCTCCGACTCTTTCTCAGGGACGTGACCAAGCGGTTGGCCACCGACAAGCGCTTCAACATCTTCAGCAAGCCCGTCGACATCGAGGAGGTGAGTATGGCCAAATAGAAAAGAGTATTTTTCCATTCACTGGCAGTCAGACTGACTATCGTACGCTTATGTAAGGTGTCGGACTACCTGGAGGTTATTGGACAGCCCATGGACCTGTCCACCGTCATTACCAAGATTGACAAGCATCAGTACCTGACGGCCAAAGACTTTCTGGTGGACATAGACCTCATCTGCAGCAATGCGCTCGAATATAATCCAGATAAAGATCCCGGCGGTAAGAAACGGCTCGGTCATGGTAGGTAACGAAATACAGAAATGGACTGTGGAACATCCAAATTCACCATTTTGCCAATGATTTAGTTTTTTTTAAAATACAGTTAATGTTGACATACATTTTAAAACAGTAAAAATTCTACTTTTTTTTTTTCTGTAATTCGTGTCGTGTTCTTTAAATAAGATTTTACAGTAATCCCTCGAATATTGCGGTTAATGTAGACCGACACGCCCGCGATAAACGAAAAACCGCAAAAATATTACGACCGCAATACATTTTTTCGCGCCTATACAGAAATACAAGTACACAAGTACAATGATCAAAAAGTGTTTATTTATTAAATATTACAGCTATAAGCATATCAAAAGACTAATTTTTACTTATGTCTAAATATAATGTGTATATATATATATATATATATAAATGTGAATACTTAAAATACGGTGCTCACAGTGAAAATATTTCCTCTCCGCTTGATACAAATCCAAAAAACAGGTTAATGGGAGTTTTAGTCCAAGTCCTTTGTCTTACATTGCACTCAGTGAAAATAGTTCCTCTCCGTTTGATAAAAATCCAAAAAACAGGTTAATGGGAGTTTTAGTCCAAGTCGTTTGTCTTATATTGTACTCCCAGTGAAAATAGTTCCTCTCCGCTTGATACAAATCCAAAAAACAGGATAATGGGAGCTTTAGTCCAAGTCCTTTGGTCTTATATTGTACTCAGTGAAAATAGTTCCTCTCCGTTTGATCCAAATCCAAAAAAACAAGTTAATGGGAGTTTTAGTCCAAGTCCTTTGTCTTTTTGTGGCCATGTCTGGCCTACATTATCCGCGATATTCGAAGAATATTCTGTACATATATAAATTTTACATGTGTACTCTATCGTCAAATTTCTTCCAGTTTTTGTGGTTCAAATTTTACATTATTCAGCATTACGCTGCACTACTCAGTTCCCTCTAAAAAATAATGAATGCTATGTTGACAACCCTAAAACATGGATAACCTTAATCAGACCCGTTAAAACTTTGTTTCTGCAGTTTTGTCGAGTTCCACTTGTGATGGAGCAAATAAACAATAAGGGGAAAAAAAACAGACTATTAAATAATCTAATGACTTAAGTGAAGCCTGGAGGCAGAATAATTACAAAAGCTCCCAGCACCTTTTTGTACACGTCGGAAATCCAAATGAAGATCGTCACTTTCCCGCTTCCCTGTTTGCCATGTAGAAAATGAAGAAGGCTTGCATATGCATGAAAATTTAATCTCGCATGTTGTCTCGCTGCTAGAAATGATTCCATTCCCCACATCACCCAAATACTATCCACACACACACACCCTTCCCCGTCTTTGGTGTCCAGAATATCACAGACGACAAATGTATGCGCAAACATTGAAAGCGGCTTGTTGTTTGCTTACATATTCGCATTCAATACACTGAGAAATGTCCACGCCAGCTTTAAAAGCGAACCCCAGTGACAGCGGCGGAACCGAAAGATATGAATTGGAAGCAACGTAGAGCGCGAATAACTATTTTAATTCTCGCCTCGTGCACGATCCTTAATGGGAAGCAGTTTTCTGCCAGGCCAAATGAATAAATCATATCGTGCCGTCATTCCTCCGTGCGTGGGGGTATCTAGCAAAGATACACTTAAAAGGAGAAAATGCAATTAGACTGTTTTAATAAAGATGAACCAAGCCTCCATCATTTGTACTGGGGCACGGTCGCGGCACAATTAAGTCACCGATTATGCCGGAACGTCATTATTAGCTCGTTGGTGGGCTACTTTTTCTCTGTTTTCCAAAGGAGTAAAATAACTCCATCGTTGTTTTGGTGAGGAGTATCTATCCGACATCCAACAAGACAGCTGTAAACATGATCAAAATAATTCAGAGAGGAGTTTTTTAGTGATTCAGCGATTTCTCAAACATACGCAAAGGGTTCAGAAACCACTTTGAATGAGTTTAGGATTTTAAAATAAAATGGCAATTTTTTTTAACAGGATAACAATTAGCCAGTCTCTAAATTGAGGATCTCCGGGGTCACATGTGACAGCGCAACGAGTGTATATTTCATTTCAGTTTGTTCCATAAAGCGATTAAAAGCGCAACGACTGTCCTCTGACGAGATTAGTTTCCTCAAACTGGCAATCGTAGTCTATGTTAAATTGGCTAATTATGTTTACTTTACCCTAGACGTGTGGTTGTTTAAGATAGTTCTACTTTGAAACACAGGTTTTGCTAGCTTCTCTCAAATGACTTCACCAAAACATTGTCTTTTACGTATTAGTTTAGGGGGAATCAATTCAGCACGGCCCCACAAAATAGCGAATGAGCATCGGTATAAAAGTAAAGAAAATGTAGAACTCTATTCACGTTGCTATTGTTCAATTTGTACCGTAAAATCGCAGCATTTGACTAGAACAACAAAGTGTGTGGCAATGACTTTTAACAGCAAATATACAATTAAAACACAACATATCTATTATGTCAATGTCCCGATTTCACCAAGTGCTTTTGAGGAGTAATTTTGAAGCAGACGAGTTTCTCCTAGCAGGCTATCCGTCATTAGAAGCCTCTGAAAGGCTTTCTTTCACCCCCCCTGTAAATGTTCACCGACACAAATGCACTCACTCGCACACACAAGTCCATCACTATTACACAGCCGCCATCCAATTAGACAAATGCTGGCAGATTGCGACCCCCTCCGTCACCGCTGCCGCCTCCGTCTGCCCGTAATGAGAGGCAGCCTGTTTACAGTGGCTACGCTTTTAGCCTCGCTCTCCAGCGCGCCCCTTCAGTCACACAAAATGGGGGATTAATGATGCCTGGGGGCATGGCGGAGACATGTTGTGCTGGAGAGCACATTACTTTTTCCTGACAAAAATCTAGAAGTGAAATGATCATTTGTTGTTTTTCCAAACACTACCAATCTCAAGCTAACTCCCGTAAGGCGCTACTCAATTTTCTCAAAATCTGGCAGTGTGTGCGCCTTATATATGGATCAATATTGATTAATCATTGTATGAAATCCCTTAGAAATGAACTAAAAACAAATTAATTTGTTCCAACCCTCTGAAAAAACACCCAAAACAGGATATTGGATTGGAAAAACATTTTTATTTGTTCTAATTCGCCATCTATTAACAAAGTAACAAATAACTAGTGGTTTAATAGTACTAAAATGTGATTATAGTACTAAAACTAGAGAGAGACTTTTTGCACGGCAACGCGCTCGTAACATAACATTTTTTTTTTTAAATGGACTTGGATTTCGATGCAGACACACTCAAAAATAAATTTAATCTAACCTTACACTAAACTTAATTCTAATTTTGTTTTAAATGTTGATACCTTTCTTCTCCTGGCTCTATTTGCCCCGCCTCCACCCGGTACTCGGACGATTCGCCGAAAGACGTTTCGCTGACGGACAGTTGGCCGAACGGACGTTTCGCCGAAAAGGGATTCGCGCGCTCGCCCCGCCCCCGGATCGTGTGTGTGTACATGTTTTTCAACCTCGGCCCGCGCGCCATATACGGCCATTACAGATAACATTCATTTAGGAATAACAAGGGCATGTACTGTCCCCTGCTGGACATATTTCTAAATACAAGTACGTACTACAATGTGCTGCCAATTTTTTATATTTTTATTTTATCCTTGCGTTTAAAGTAGTAGCCATTTGAAGATCACGCAGAACAGTACGTGACAGAAGAAATAGAGAAAATAAAGTAGTAGTAACAGTAAGTACTACTGTAATGAAATTGTAAATCCAGAAATCCTACTCCAGAAAACTTACACCAAATTTGGCTTGCATCTCAAGATAAATATTTGCCCGAAACTTTACTCGTATCTCAAATTGCTCGTATGTCGAGGTACCACTGTACTACTACTACTACTGTGTTTTATAATCCGGTGTGGAAAATACAGCATTTAAATTAGTTTTAGACACAAATATTGCAGAGAAACTAATTTTTTTTAACCTAAAATTCCTAAAATGCCATGATATGCTGCCAAAGCATTATCTACACAAGAAAGTAATAAAATAATCTAGCGTCCCGTTTATTTCTGATCTTTCATTGGATTTGCATTTTTAATCAAAACTTTGTTGTTGGGAACTTTGTTGAAGCAACTCCTCTAGTGTTTTATCGTCTAGCTGAATGTGATCCAAGGCATTTCCATTCATTTCACAGCAGGGATTCCTTTCTAAGGAGTGTTTAAAAAAATGTTGAGATTGATGTTCTTGCTCTGCTTTTCAGACAAAGTGATCCGGCACCGAGCATGCAGCCTCAAGGACACGGCGCACGCCATCTTTGCCTCGGAGCTCGACCCCGAGTTCGATCGCATGTGCGAGGACATTAAGGAAGCAAGCAGAAAGAAGAGTGAGAACATAATAGTTTTACCTTTTATACCATGGGTGTCCAATTCAGGTTGGTTCTCGGGCCACATTAACGTCAACTCGATTTCATGTGGGCCGGACCGGACCATTTTAAATATAATATTTAGATTGTTTTTTAAAAATCGAATTAAAAGAACTGGAACAAAAGCCCTAAATATTCCGTTTTTTTGATAGATCGCAAACAATGTTTATTTGAGCTTTTTTTTCTTAGTAAGGGAATATGACTTTTAATCATTAGTTTTTCATTTCAAAAGGAAACAAAATAATTATGTTCAATATTATAGTGGAAAACAAAATATTTTTATATATTTTTTGATTTGACAGATGCCTTTTGAATGAAAACACAAGAAAATTTTCAACTAAGGGGAAAATCTGTAAATATAATACACATCTATAATCTTCATTTAAATTTGATCTAAGATTTAAGTAAAAATGTTAATGTCCCACATTACATGATTAAAAAAACAGCTTCATACAAAAAGATAAAACTGTCCAAATATAGCCGTATCATTTTTTTGTGTGCGCATTCAAAACCCCCAACTGTATTGTTTCTTTAATATCAGATGCAGGTCCAATTAAATGGTAAGTTAAATGATGCATGCAAGATTTTTTTTTCCCCCTTCACGAATGTCGTCAAATATTTAAACGGCAAGGCGTGTTATCGTATGCAAATATTCCTGTTGACGATCACTTCTGTAGGAATTGGCTAATTAACACATGGCTAAAATAAGTGCTACAACATTGGCTTACTATGTATATTTGCATTATTTATATATATATATATATATATATATATTGTTTTAAAACCTCTTACAGTCAAGTCATCGTTTTTTAACCTACAAAAGTACACGACAGGCGCAAATTACGATATTCCTCGTTTTAAGCAACGCTTACATTACGCGAAAAAGTTGCGACTGAACACGTAACCTTTTCGTCCTATCGAGTATCTACTTGAGCCCGAAAGCCGTGATTAACATCACATCCGACCGTGTGTACCGTGTCGTGTTTGATTACATCCTTTTTGTGAACTCGCTGCACATAATGCATCATGAATGTTGCATGGCCCGGAGGTCAGCCGCCGAACGAAGGCGCCCTTAAATATTTCATACTTTAGTCAAGGTCCTTTTTATAAAGCTATTAACTAAGTTAAATGTTCCCGTGGTGGGGGGGTCGTATCGAATTCCCGGCGGCGTGTCGGGGGACTCGTCGGACTTGGAAAAAGTGAACGAGAGGTGATTAAAATATATGTGAGTAATGAAAATATTATTCAATGGGTGGACTCCACTTCAGTTTAAATGTCCTATAACACTCAAGTGTGCGTTTAAATGTAAACCAAGCCAAATGTTAATGTTCCATGTGATTTGGTTGTTATATTACAAATCACCCCCAAATAATCACCAAGAAAGAATATAAATGATTTACTTAGCCAGAATTGTGTTTGTCAAGAACGCCTGGAGAAACTCTGGCTTAGAAATGCACAGGATGTCCGCAATTTTGGATTGAAGCTGCAATTCCAAAGTCAATTTGACCAAAATGAGTTTCTCCTCCCCATTTCCCTTTGGTGATTGATACTTATGTAATGCCACTCCTGTGCATAAAGACCAATATATGCGTATAGTGTACTTCCTAACTTAATCTTGTGCTGGGATCCGCAGACGAGGAGACGCCAGCTCAGCCTGCGGCAGCGGCGCCGTCGACGACTTCGATAGCCACGACTCCTCCGAGTACTCCCGCAACCAGGAGCAGCCACGCTACCGCCGAACTGCAGAGCAAGGCCAGCTCTCAGGATGAGATCGCCGAGAATAAAGCAGGCACCCCGTGTAAGTACTTTAAAGTTCTCAACCAGCTAGCCTAGGATCCATTTTTTTTGCGTGACCGGACGTTTCGCCGAAAGACGTTTCGCTGACGGACAGTTCGCGGAACGGACGTTTCGCCGAAGTGCTCGCCCCGCCCCCAGATCGTGTGTGTACATGTTTTTCAACCTCGGCCCGCGGGCCATATACGGCCAGTTACAGATAACATTCATTTAGGAATAACAAGGACATGTACTGGACATATTTCTAAATACAAGTACGTAGTACAATGTGCTGCCAATGTTTTATATTTTTTATTCAATATTCTTATATATACACATACACACGCTCTTACTACGTGCCTGACATTGAGAAAAAACAACACTAGAAGACTTATGTGAAATTCTAAGTGCCTTGGACAGACTAGAGGGCTTAGAGAACAATACTTGAAAATGCCATGGAACACACTTCTAGTGATGTGTGCCAATAAGAACAATATTTTAATTTAAAATAATTTCCCATTTTAGGAAATATATATTCAAAATGATTTGCTGAGAACCTTAATTCAAAGATTAATCTCAACGTTTTCTATGCTGGTGTAAATTTTCTGGAGTAGGATTTCTGGATTTACAATTTCATTACAGTAGTACTTACAGTTACTACTACTTTATTTTCTCTATTTCTTCTGTCACGTACTGTTCTGCGTGATCTCCAAATGGCTACTACTTTAAACGCAAGGATAAAATAAAAAATATAAAAAATTGGCAGCACATTGTAGTACGTACTTGTATTTAGAAATATGTCCGGCGGGAGGCAGTACATGCCCTTTTTATTCCAAAATGAATGTTATCTGTAACGGGCCGTATATGGCGCGCGGGCCGAGGTTGAAAAACATGTACACACACGATCTGGCGGCGGGGCGAGCGCTTCGGCGAAACGTCCGTTCGGCGAAACGTCGGTTCCGCGAAACGTCCCTCGGCGAAACGTCCCTCGGCGAAATGTCCCTCGGCGAAACGTCTTTCGGCGAATCGTCCGAGCACCATTTTTTGGGGATATTGTAGTAACCGCAGCCAACCCGAGACCAACGCCCGATAAAAATAGAGGACAACATGAATAAAAATATATTTTAAAAAATACTACAAAAACAAGAAGCAAACCCTAAAGTCAACAACCGAGTTTTCATCATTAAACATCAGCCTAAGGAAATGTGGAGAGGAAAAAAAATGTTTTTTTTTTAACGTACCCTTCACAGCAGTCAGCTGTGTCACATTATCACAACACACCAGATGTTTTTAGCACTCGCGCACTGAGAAACACAACGCACTGTCGGGAGTCGACGGAAGCGAGCAAGCCTCATTAGTAGGGTCCTCCTCTCCCCTAACCGCTTGGAACATGACCGCACCGCAGGGCCATTACATGACCACCTGTGGAAAACGGCAGGTGTGAGGAAAAACTAATGGGGATATCACCTTAACTGGCTGCATGTAAAGTTGCAAAATGCCCGCTAGCCTTTTACAACTAGGCACTGAATCAATGTTTAACCAAGTTTCAACTTCCGTCTCTCGACCCAACACAGAGTGGAGATTGTTTTCCATGAACCACCGTACTGTACTCGCGTTCAATCTGTCAATCAACCCAGTCCCTATCAAATATTCCGAAATGTACCGTATTTTCTCACGAAATTTTCACCCAAAAAATTATGACTGAATCGAGGGTACGGCTTATACGCGCATAAATTAGACTTGGGATGCACAAAACGCCATTACTCAAGACAATACGGCCGATTCGGTCATTTAGTTCAAAATAGAAAAGATAAACAGGTAAATGCTTACCAACATTTATGAATGAAATTCAAGAAAAAAAATCTCAGAAAAGTGCGATGATTTTTCTTCAGATTTTTCCTTCAAAGTGCCACATTTGTACTCCCTAATCAAACCATGAATAAATGAAAATTGTGAATCAGGGGGCCTCTTACACGAGAGAAATTGTAAAATTCAACGATTTTAAGGCAAGTTTAAGGCTAGGGCTTATACGCGGGTGCGGCTAATATGCGAGAAACTATGGTAAACACATTTGTACTTCCTAATAAAACCATGAATAAGGTGAAAATTGTGAATCAGGGGGGCTCTTACACGAGAGAAATTGTAAAATTCAACAATTTTAAGGCTACGGCTTATACGCAGGCGCGGCTAATATGCGAGAAAATACAGTAAATAATGTGCAAAAATTGACAGGGAAGTGCAATCGTATGCTAGTCAGTAGCATGTGATAAGATTTCAGCAGAAGCTCACCGTGCAGTGCCTTTGGTTAAACCCTCCGTTGAAAGCGGTAATTAATTAGGCTAAGTCGGGTGATTAATTTTTGACGCGGGCGTCCCGTTCTCACCTGGACCTGCGCAACGGGGCCCCCATTAGGCTAATTGATCAACGACTGTGCCTAATGACATGTCGTCGGTAAAATTCACTGCTCGCGGATTTGGGTATGCCTTACCCAATCCCGACAGCAATAAAAATGAAGTAGGAATCCCTCGCTAAATCTTACCGACGTAACGCAGACATTGACAGCTGGGAGGATGAGGGCCACTCAATATTTACACTGTCTTTTATGAAGGCTAAACATATTCGCCAAACTGGTGTGAAAACATTCGCGCTCTATGGACTAAGCGCGTTGCCATGGATAGACACGTGGAAGGATGGATGGAATATGTTTGTGTTGCTCTCACAACACGGGCCGAAACGGCCCCTCCCCCTAGACCCCCAGGGCCATTAGTGAGCCCCCCGGCTCGGGGTTCATTCGTAGTGCATCACCACAAGGATCAAGTTCATTGCAAGTGCCAT
This sequence comes from Stigmatopora argus, assembly GCF_051989625.1. Lineage (NCBI taxonomy): Eukaryota > Metazoa > Chordata > Actinopteri > Syngnathiformes > Syngnathidae > Stigmatopora > Stigmatopora argus. The sequence continues at coordinate 11,980,461 of NC_135405.1, read as the reverse complement.
CCTTTCATTTATAATTAAGCCCCTCCCCTCAGCTCGCTTTTCTCGGTCGGGACTTTTCGCCGGCCTTCGTTATTGACCGCCAGGCGAGGTGATAATTCCGACCAAACCAAGCTTTATTTGCCGTTATTTCCTTTTGACGAGAACTGTTCCTCACACAAGTGTTTGCAAGAGAAGAATAATGATGCAGGCTGCGCATAATGTGTCCTCTGCTTCAGTCAATAGCCTGCCCAAGGCAACAGCCACCGAGGCTTGCTCTCTCGTGGTTGGAAGACCGCCGTGACCCCTCAGCCCCCTCCCCACGCACACATCCCCCGCCGTGCATCTTACATCACATTAAACGGGCATCTCGTCCCCGTTGCCAATGTCAATCCATTGCCGGAGCCTTGATGGGATATTTAAAGTCATAATAAACACCCCTCTCGCTTTCATATTTGACTGGAGTAGTTACTGCATAAAAGGATGGCCTGGATTTGATTACTTTTAAGGACAAAAAGGACAGTAGGCATTCAGGAAATGGGTTATTGTAGAGGACACTATTTTTCAGAGAAAACCAAGGGTTGTTGAAGATAATGCTGCTGATTTTTTTTTCTGGTCTTTGTCTCTTCTAGTACATATAAAGACCAGAACATGAAGTACAACCTTGTAGTCTGCGTTGTTTGTACCTATAGGCAAGCAAATCATGACCGGCTTTTTTTATTAGTGGATCCATGAAAAGTATATTTTTAAAAAGCCACATCTGCAAATGGATAGTGAATTTGCCATTTTTAAAAAAATACCTTGTTTGGCATAACTTTTGAGTGTTCTCATTTTTTTTTACTGGATCCTGAGAACTTTTAATGGGGCATCTCTTCTCAATGATAACCTCAATCATTTATAATGCATGTCTTTTAATTATAGCTGTCCCCAAAGTTGTGCTAGGTGGCTCCATAGTCATCCTGTCAACTCCCTTGGGCGGTTAGCCGCTTGTCGCTTTAGGCTTACTCGGTCACTGTTCACAGGAAACTAATTTTGGCAGCTTGTTTCCATTATTCACGTTGCCGGCTACTGATGTCAGGTGACAAATGGAACTTTTTTTCCCCTCTTCCTTAAGGGCTAAAATTAGAACACGAACAGCAGGCTACAAAGCACCCATCTTTAGTTTGAGATTGTTGTAGTTATGTCCAATATTAGGATGTGTTTTTCTCTCTAAAAACTGATTTTCAAAGAAAATCTGGTGTTTCTGAGGTGCCTAGATTTGTCGCCAGTTGGTGGTCACAAATGACTTTGTGATGTTTGCAGAGATTAGTAACATGAAGGGAAATCATGATTTTTTAAAGTGTTCAGGCTAGTTTATTGTATTGTATTGTTATATGCTGCGACCCAACATAGTTAAAAGACAGACTCTGAAACGTATTTTTTAAATTATGGAAGCATTTATGCTCATTTAGAAAAAAATCATTACAGTTGTGCTCCCATTTTAATTTTTTTTGAGTTTGTTAATGTTATGTAAAAATTACAACGCACATTTTCTAGGACAGACGATAAAATCAGCCACCTATTAGTTATTCGACCACACTCACTGCATTAAAGCACCCCCCATAAAGAGATACAACAGCATCCGACACCCCACCGTAACAATTTCAAATGGCACCGGCTGTTTGTAATTACTTCAAATTATTGTGAGACCATACTTATCCAGACTAATCGCGGACATAGCCAATAAATGCCGGTCCGAGGTGCATTTTCCTCCCGCACATGGGTGCCCTCTTTTCTAGCTAACGACTCATTAAGACGCGTCATTACAGTCAAGGGCAGCTCAGTAATTCATTAGCTTTTTTTTCCAACATCTGACTCCTCGCGCAGTTCATTGTTATTCATCAAACCATCGTATCCGCTCTACAACGTTTACTAACGACCTCCGTGCACTTGCAGTACCGATGTGATGAATTCATGTATCGGCTTGAAAAATGTTTCACACCAGCGCTACGCCTGTTTTGTTATCTTAGCCTTATCACGCTAACTCTGTCTTTGTTATATCTCCAGTCTCTCCTTGAAGCAAATCCTTTTGTTTTAGAAGGACACGTTGTTTGCCCAAGAGATCCTTTTTAATCACTTTTGAGTTTAGGAAAACAATTCGGTGGAAAATGTGAAAGTAGCATGTGGTCTGCTACAAAGGACACCAAGGTCTTTAATTCCAAAGACTGATGTTTACTGATGTTAACAAATAATTGCTTTAAATTTTAGTCATGGTACAAGCCTGCTATTTTGCTACCTTAGGAGCAAGGACTCAAAATTGTGGACCTGTTCTAACTTTATCTGAATCACTTCTGACAGAGACCACCGCTGTTTCTAAGCTTGATCTTTTCAGTAGCCCCTTAGCAGAGCGACCAATCCATGTGGAAAAGACTGGAGAATTTGTCAAATTTTAACGTCCACGTACAGTCAGGCTTCAAATATTTCCTCCTTGACATAAATAATAGAAAAGCTGCGATGTATAATTTTGGTCTCTGGTCAATACTTTACTATTATCTAGAACAAGTTAAGCCATTTTTCTCTATTACAGAATAAGTGCAAAAACTGCCTATTCATGAGATAACAAATATGGTGAGGCTCACCGTACATTTATTAGGAGTTGTCGAGACCTATTTACTTTGACAATTACAAACTTTGCAGTATAAAATAGGAAGCCTAATTAAAGCACATTGAGAGTAATACCGAGCAACAAATACAAAATTCACGCCTCAGGATAAAAACCCCAACTTTCATCACCCAATACTTAATTCCGGTCAGGTTGGCATCTATTAAATAGTAATCGCAGTTACCCCGATCAGAAGCTAAACACCAACCGTTAACCGACCAGGGGAAAGGGCGGTAAGTTAGACTTATTTCTGTTAACTTCTGTTAATTCCCACAATGTTGTTCTTATGCAAGAGATTGAAAAACGTTGTATTCAAGCCAGTAAAATCAACGTTAGAATCGATGCTATCATATAGAGAGACATAGCGAAAGTAAAAGCAAACAGGCGCTTGTTCGGTGGCAGTGGGAAAACGATTGAACGAATTGACTGATCGCCTTCATTTCCACGAACCAGGGATGGTATCATTTATTGATCGGGGCGTTTCATTAAGTGTCGGTGCAGCATGTCAGCTCGCTTGATGGATGACCATCTTACATTTTATAACCCTGTAGCTCATGAGTCACCATCTCAGCCTTGGGAGCTTTCTTTTCCGAACATTCTCTCTGCTCTTGACAGTTGGACTTTTTTTTTCATTTCTTTGCTGTTTTTTTAGGTTCATTCCAGGCATAGTTATGATGACATAAGGCCTTCTTTTCAATATTTACATCGAGAAGTCATCTTTTAATCGGGAAAGGTCGCTCTTAGCAATACAAGGCAGGTCAAGGACGTTCACAGACAGCCTTAGGAAGTTATTCATTCTCAATTTTTTCACCATATTTTCTCGCATATGCGTATTTGTCCTTGAAAAATGTAAATCAACCGGCGTCTTATACAAGAGAAATTTTAAAATTATACGATTTGAGGGCAATTTTAAGGTGCGGCTTATACGTGGATACGGCTTATACGCGAGAAAATATTGGTTTCATGTTAGTCAAAGTACCCAAATTCTTTTATTTAGAGGTTTATAATCCTTTCTAAAAATAAAAACAAACCACTTTACTCTCCGCAAATCTTGGTGCTATGGATAAAACTATTGCGTGGAGTTTTAATACGTTTCTAACAGTATTTATTTGGAATAAATCCCAGCCAGCACCCATAGCCTACTTCTACTGCAGGGAATCTCAAATCAAATATGCGCCAGATCCCCATATGATTATTAAATTACACATTCCAAGCGCCAAAAAAGTGCCCGAGGCATTTGTTTTCCCTTGACCCCAAAATGCTACAGTATAATTTATTCCCTCGGCATGAATATGCGCCAGTGTTCGCCCCCGTGTCCTAAATGTGAATTCATGGAGATTTACAGAGCGAAACCCTCTCGGGAGCGAAGGAAAAATGTTGTTGATTGCCATGGAAACACACGCTTACGGTGAAAAACCAACCTGCACGTAAGGTAAACAAGAGAGCATCTGTTCAGGTTTGGAGTTGCGGATGGAATGATGCGAGCAGATTGGCCAATTTCCCAGGTTGTGCCTTAGAATAACATGATTGCCGGTAGTTGATTTTTAAAATCAAACCATGGTTGAAATATGTTTTTACTGTTTTAATTGAGGAAGAAGTTGTGCATATTTTGGATTATTTGCGTCAGTTCGCAGTTCTCCGTTTACAAATTGCCCTCCATTTTTAATGTCCTTAAAGACGATCCAAATGTCAAGTAGATAGTCTGTACTCTTTAACCCGTTGAGAATTAGACGTGAGCCGTTGACCCGCTTATGTCATTGGATATTCATGCTAACCTCGTCTCAAATTTGTAAAGGTGCCGCGTCGAATTGAAGTCGAAGGCTTCGCTCCCTCTGCAAAACTCTATCTTCTAAAAATGACATATTATTAGCAAGTGTACAGGTCTACCTGACATTCTGATCTTTGATCTTTATCTTGCCATTATTATATTTTAATGTTTCTATACCTAACAAGTTATTTTCTCATACCGTACTTTTAAGAAGCCTTCTAAACTCTTCATTTTTCGTCACCGAACATAGCAAATGTTGCTAATTTCCCATTGAACGCGACTAATTCCTTCAAACTTCTCTCAACCGAGCCGAAATGTTTAACCAAACAACTTCCGTTCGTGACTGTCCCGAATGTCTTCAAAGTACGCATCGTCTCTAACGTTAGCTCCAGATCACTGAAGCAATAATTCGATGAAATTATTAAGTAAAGAAATCAGTCGGTCAGACACCCAAAGGCTTTCTCGGGCTGTGTTCTCGTTGGCTGCACCGCAATGATTTATCGGCTTAATAATTGCTGGTACCGCACTTTGGATCCCGGAGTGGAATTTCACCTCTCCGTGTTCAGCGTTCACTTTTAACCGCCGCGCACACGCAGCATTTGGCACGGCCTAGCAATTGCGACGACTGTTTTAATTACTACTACAAAAGAGCTTTAGAACTAAGACTGACTTCTCCGCCTCCGCCCACGCGGTTGGCTGTTCATGCTCTGACAATTTTCATGCATCATTTACGAGCTTCCTATGACGAGTCACTTGCTGCTACTCCGTCTCACCTTTTCCGTCCCCCGGGTGCTTACTACACATCTTTGATGGTGATAGCTAAGTCCTCGCGAGCCAACCTCCTGTGGGCTTTTCCTTTTCTTTGTGTAAATAAGACATCTGGCCAGCATGGAAAGGAAAATGCTGGGGCCTGTTAACAGCAGTGGATTTAATTTCTGTACAAGCAAACTCGGCCTCATTTGCAATTGCCTCTGCCCTTATAACAAATACAGATGCTCCCCTACTTACGAACGAGTTAGGTTCCGAGCGATTGTTCATGCGTTGAATTTGTTTAAGTTGATTCAGTGCTATATTTTGTATTATAATTTATGTTTAAGGCCTATATAAGTATATTGAAGGTTGATATAAGTGCATTTGTTTGTTTAAGGCTTGTATAAGTAACACGCATTGGTTTGTACTGAAAAAAACATTTAATAAAATGGAGAGAATATGTACAGTACTGTATAGAGAGAGAGAGAGAGATTAATGTATTAGAAACTGGCCGAAAGAAGCGATCTAACGACGATTGCACAGTTTTCTTCTTTTTTTCATCATAAATGATGCGGTAGCACTGTATGGCATCATTCAATTGATTTGCAAACTTTGTGCAACGTTCAATATTTGGGTCCTGCTGCTCGATCTTTCTGTTTATAAATGGTACTGACGGTCGAACGATTCAAGTTGTACATATATGTGCAACGCTCACCACTCTCACGCGCATCAAGCTTCGTTATTATTACCACTCGTTTCAAATGAAATGGCTTGCCTCTTCCTTGCAACTCCCTCAATAGAAGCATTTCGCTTTTTACCAACCATATTCAATAATGGATGCATGAGATATTTAATGATACAAATGAAAAAGGTTCTTTGCACACTGGAGATACATTCACGCACTTCTGCATTGCAACGAAGAAGAAGGTAGATGCTGGGTGAGCTGAGCTCTCACAGCGCCAGCCGTCGGTATTAGCGGCGGAAAGAAGTACTACTCTGAAAAAGGCGCGAAATACAAAATTGGACTTACGAACATTTTTCGACTTAAACGCAATTTGAAGACATGTTCGTATGTACCGTTGTTCGTAAGTTGAATGTTCGTAAGTAGGGGTAGTATTTTCTGCCATATACGCCGTATTTGTCGCTCAAAAAAAAGATGACTGAATCAAGGGTACGGCTTATATGCGCATAAATTCGACTTGACGAAATGCCACAATGCGGCCGATACGGTCATTTATTCCAAAATTAAGAAAAGATAAATAGATAAAACGCTAAACTAAATTTATTTTCATGTCTACGTAGCTTGCAAATGAAAACCAGACCGCTACGGACACACTTCCTGGTTATACTGCCCACCTGACTTCCTTTTTAATTTGTCTACGTGCAGGCAACAACCTTTCGGAATGTGCAATCCAGCAGACGATCCTTTTGATTGATACAGAATCTCATAAATTCAAATTTTCTTAAGATTTTCCCCTTCAAAGTAGCAGATTGAATATGGAGATGAAAATTAGGAATCAGGGGGGCATCTTACACAAGGGAAATTGTAAAAATCAACAATTTTAAGGGTGCGGCTTATACGTGGAGGCGGCTTATATGTGAGAAAATATGATGTACTAAAAACAATGCATCTTTTTATTCTCTGCCTGGCCCCTAATCCAAATAAATGCAGGGAGTGCACTCCGCTGTTTAACAGGCTAATGCATTCCTGACCATTTAGTGTCCATTGAGATCGCGATGGGCCATATATGCTTAATTATTCAAAAGATCTTTTATCTGATTTATGCCATTCCACTGCCGCTTGACAGAATTGTAATGGCTTGGATTTGATTGAATGAGTCCACCGTGGTTTTATTCAGCATATCCTTGGAGAGGAAAAAAAATCTGAGAAGCAAACTCCAAATTTCCACACATGGCTGAAATCCACCCAGGATTCGTCAACTCGTATTAATGAGCGCCGACTGTTGATTACTGGTGTCTAAGCAAATTAACATTTGAATTCCTAGGGAATCATGTTGAGAATTGGAAATTGACTTTAAAAGAACTACAGGGTCTTACTTTGTAATTTGCAGGTGTAATCAGTGATAAGGGTGATCAATCATCGCCAAGAGCCTCTCAAAATAGCCGCATTTCCTCCTGGATTTTTGCCCATTGCTTCTTTTCGTGGTCCTGCTTCATCTGACACGTGATTCTTATTTTTTGATTCAACTAATGAGAACATATTCAGGATTCTTTGGCCTTGTCTGACTATAGATTCCTCTGCCCTTGTTGTCTTTTGTCGTCCTCAACAGAAGACCTTGTTGATCAATGTTCTTCAATAGCAGTTGTTGCGATACATTTTTTTTTTTACTGGAGTCTCTTTCACAACAATCTCAAAGGATTCATTTGCGGTTAGCCTGAAACGTTATCTCTTGAGAATTCAATCATGTTTTTTTTTCTCCTCCCCTCTGTTCCGTCCAGTCAACTACTGTGTCCTGACCTCTTATCAGTGCGGCAAGTGAAGGCCGCCATGTTGACCGTTTTCCACCTCGCTTGCACATCGGCATTGTGCTCGGAGAACTGACTTTGCATTTCGCCTTTTCCTGCTAAATCTGTCTGTCTTTTCCATCTGCATTTGGGCTTATACCATTCTTTCCATTATATGGATGTAAATTGGGCCCGCTAAATTGAACAGCCAATGTTATTGGTTGCTTTCAGTTGTTTTTAAATGAATTGTGTTTCGTTTTGCAACAGTCGCTTTGCCAATAATGGCATTTTAACCTCGGTTGTGTTTCTGGTAGCAAAAGGGTAATTACAGATTATGGAGGCTATTGTTCGTCTTATTTATTTTTGCTTTCTAGCGTCAACTTGCATTGTTTGCCAACTTCAACACATGCCTCTCACGGAATAACTCGACTTAATGTTGACATTAAAATGTGCTCAATTTGCATAATGCCGCCGCTACATTGAGTTGGCCACAAGATTGTGGCATGAGTCGCCATGGACGAAGCAATAACTATACATTTTTAAAATGTTGTCCAAAAAACGGTGTCTGCTTTTAAGAACCATTCTAATAGTCTTTCGCTTCGTTTTTTTTAATGCAGATCATATCAAGAAGAAACTCCGCCGGCGGCCATTTTGGGTACGAGGCATCATCCGCAAACAAAAGAACTATAAGAAGTCCACGGAAGAGGAGAAAGGGGAAGAGCACCCCGAGGGCGAAACGGAAGCGACGCCAAACGACTCCTGCTTGACGCTGGACGAAGAGTCGTCCTGCGATACTCCGGGACCTCGGGCTAACGGCCATCTTCCCCACGTCTCCTCCATGGAGGAAGAAAGCTCCAACGAACCTCCGGTTGGCGCCGCGGAGGCCGGAAAGGAGTCGGAAAAACAAACTCAACATTGCCTCGGAAACCTTTCCAATCCACAGGCAGACGGGGACAGTCTAACCGATGCCGAACCTGCAGTTAAAAAATCCGACACTCCGTGCGCACAGCTTCCCGATGTCACGCAAGTCAACGGGAACGAGTCCATGGACAGTCTCGACTCGCAGTGTCCGGAGAAAAATGACAAGGCCGCCGAGGAAAGGACCGAACAGAACACGGCGGCCGGCGCAGAGAAAAAGCGGACGACGGGGGAACACAACAGTAATGACGAAAGCGAATTAACTGAAGACTACACTCCGGAAAGTCTGGAAGATGATCAGGACAAAGAAGGTATGTATCGTGATATAGAAGTATTGATTTTGCTTCTCTGTACATCACTGAGACATCAATAGTATTTGTTCACTCGTGTATGTTGAATTAGCAAACTTTCCAAGGCAAAGCTATCTTTTTAAATACAAAATACGATTTTATTTGTTCAACACTGCAAGTCAAGGCAGCATTCTATTCACATTTTTCCTCGGAGTCTGGTGCAGCTATTTGATGTAAAAACTCACCTATCCCAGTTTAAGTGGTCTTTCCGTAAGACTTTTTGAATTGTCATACGACTGACACTTGAATTGTAATATTTTTTGTGAAGGACGTATGTTAAAGTGTCGTCTATGCATTTTGGGAAGTTGCGAAGCGTAATCGCCATCAAATAACCTGTAGTAATTCATTAAGTGTTATTGTAAGCTGCACTTCTTATTCTATTATCCATATTGGATATAGCTTAGTATCATCGGACATTAAATGGGAACTATGCACGTGTAAATCCATCCTAAAACCATACCGACAAGTCAGACAGAATGGTTCCGGCATCACACGGTGGTGCTGTTGGCCTCCTTTGAAGTTCACGTATCCCTTCATCCAAAGCCTATTTGGGCTTATTTGAGAAGATGGTCCCAATTACTAAATAGCGTACCATCATTCGCTATAGTAAAAGCTTCCTTTCAACTACAGAGTTTTGGGCTTTTTTTTATTTTTTGTGTGAAAATTTCTCGCTCTGTTCCCATCAAGAAACCTTTGATGTCATTAACAGGGGACTCCAAGGCGAAGAAATGCAAGAGGGGCACGTCCGACGAATTGAAAGCATCGGTCGAAAAGACGGAGGATGTGTCCAAACCGGCTCCGACGCCCCCGCCTCCGCTCGTCGTTGACCACCAGCAACTTTTGGTAAGTTAATTATTCATGCAGCACTTTTTTGATGATGGCGCACTGTAATGAAAAGCTTGCGTTTTAACACAGGGTAATTTGAAAATAGGTGTTTTAAAATTAAAAAAGGGAGATAGCTAGAAATAAAGATTTATAGAACAAGGGACAAAGGGAAGAAGTACGTTCAATAAATTGGATTGTCATTAATTGCGCGACGGATTTAAGAGGGAGAAAATAGAATGTATAATCTAATGTTTTACTCACTAGTTATCTTTGCAAAAAAAAAATCCTCGTTTTTGCCGCAGCCACTCAGCACGTGTTTAATGACTATTTTGGTTAATTTCCCACGCTAATTTACATGAGCGATGTGGCAGCTGGGATTACTTGGCAGAGTGAACACGCTTCAAGAATGATCTCCATGACAGTAATGGTATTGGTTCAGGTGGCCAATTGTCCATCCATTTTCTGCATGGATTATCGTGTTAGTTTGCGCGTTTTGACTCTTGCTTCTCTAAGGAAAATGGAATTACATTTATATTTTGTTTTATGCGTTAGAATATTAGCACCGAGAGGAATATTTTTGGGGGGGTGTGTGAGTGAATGTTTTAAGAAAGGGAGAACTCTGGACAATAGCATTGCCTTATAATTAGACCTGGGCGATATGTCAAAAACAGTTCAGTCGATATCGATATTTATCACAATAACTAGCGGCACTCCCTAAATGAGGAACATTTTCAATAAGGCTGCTCTTTGCGCACAGGAATTTACGAGGCATTTTTAAAAAACGGAAAAAAACGCCAGGGAGAATTCACTTGGATCTTTTACTGGGTCGGGTCGGTGTTGTCCTGCATCTCGTAATCGCTTATTTTGGTTGTGTTATTGTCCTTTTGCGTTCATGCTCCGTGTTGTCGAATTTTTATCGAAAGTTTTTAATATCGTCATCATTTTATCTCCCAGCTTTACTTATAATTTTACAAAAATCCCCCCATAGAGCAGTTGCAAAATTTAACGTGCTTGGGTAGACATTTTAACAGAAAATTGAAACTGAGCAGAAGGACAGCCATGTAGTTAGTTAGGCTGAATTTCAGCTCTGGTACTTTGACACATTGCTGTTTGGAAACAACCATTCAGAAGCCTGTTTGAAAAATGAGAAAGACCTTTTCCTCAGAAAATGGCCCCAAATTTCACCAGTCGATGGTAATTTGGGTGTAAAAAGTCTTCATGAATGAAGGGCGAAATATAGCAGGATTGAAGCAGCCATTTTCAGGCAAATTCCAAATTGCACTCCTTGGAGAACTTGTTTGAATGGCTTTCACTCAGAAGAGCAGGTACTTTAGACCAGTGCTCTCAGCCTAAGCATATATTTTACATGAGCAAAATCTCACAGCACGTCACCGAAGGAAAATGTTACCCAAAAAAGTGACAAGTATTTCATCTCAATTCACTAACAAATTGAAGCTAAATTGTTTTGAAAGCTTATAATTAGCTCCGCAAGCACGGCAACCTTTCTTAGCGGCGTTAGCCGCGACATTGACCGTCATACTTGATCGTGCTTCATTTGAAGGTCAGCTAATAACAATTGCTTGACCTTGCCCTCATCCCCAGCATGCTTTGCTTTCACTTAAACTTTCTGAACAAAGCAAAGTTAAAGCTACATTTTTTTTGTTCCCCTGCAGAAGGGGATTTACATCATATGCGATGGCAAAGCCCCTTCACGGAAGACCGCACTTCGACTTCCTTCTATATCCATAGGTCTGTTTCCAAACTGATGGTTGTCAGCTGTCCTTTTCAGTTGAACAACTTTGTCAGGCTTATCCAAAGTCTCTTTGCCATTTTTTTTTGCCATTTTTTGTGGCGCAGTTTCTCCCGGGGTGCCAATTACGGCACACCATCCCTCGCCCAATCAACAAAGTCCCATCTCCTACGAGGCAACACCATCATGACTAAAACATGAGCGGTCACCCACTCGGCTCCCCAAACAGAACATTCGGTTCTGGAAATCGGTACCTTTTTAGACTCGGTGGGGTCCCTCCCCCCTCCACACACGCCGGCAACGGCGAGTGGGCGGGTGGTGGGTGTAATTGGCGTAAAAGAAGTGCTCTTTTGACATGCTCTCACTTTTCCAGCCCCCTTTCTAAAGTGACATAGAGCCATCAAACCATTATCGAGTGGGTTTCTACCAGAGTCCCACACGGATGACGCTGTTGACGCCATCACTCAAAGTGATTGGCAGGCCTTTTAGTTGGCCTGATCTTTTGGACTCTGACGGTCCGCCACTGTGAACAGCAACACACGGCACTAATCTGCCGGCTTGTGGCTAAAGCGTGTCGTGGGGCGGAGGTGGGGGAGGTGGGCGCTCGGGTTATCTTTAAGAAACAGATCGTGAAAATAGGGAGACTGTGAATAATTGCTTTTTTATCCCCTCGGCTTACGGAACAAATTGAATTTCCCATTGGCGCCACCGTTTTTAAGCGGCGCAATGCTCGCTGCTGTTTATTAGGACTTGTGGTGGATGTCAGCCTTCCCTCGGTTATATTCATTGATTATGGGGTGCTCATTATTCCCCGCTGTCAAGGTGATGGAAGAGGTTCTGAAAGCTCTTCCGAGAATTAAATACCAAAAGGAGTTTGGTGGCAGTCGCCACTTGAGGCGACGCGAGGACTCGTATCTCCGTGTACCTTGAGAATGCATCGTAATGACTCGGAAACTTCTTGATGGAGATGTTCTACATTTTTCTTCAAACATGATTGATTCCAAGTCGGATTTTAACCAGATATTTCTCTCAGTAGTAGTTCCTCATCTCAACGCAACCTGTAACTCTGTCTTGTCCACATCATACGTTTCTTTTTAAAAAGTTCTTCGTATCTTGATCAAAGTTCTCCGACATTCTTGAGTCTTTATACGAATATTTCCAACGTGGGTTTAGTTGACTTTGAATGTAACTTTTTGCCATCATTTCAGCAAAAGCAGACTCGGATCTAGGTTTCGTTCTTCTTTATTACAAAAAACCTAGAATTTACGCAGGGTTGTATCCACTTTCCAACCACTGTTTTTCTCCTTTTTGCTACCTTTACGCAAATCTCTAAATGCAAATGACCAGGACCCAAAGCTTTGCTCTTATTCTTTTCTTCCCCCCTCCAACAATCAACCTATTGTAAGGAAGCGATGCAGAAGATGGCTTTTAAGAAGTAAATACCCAATCTTGAGCCCTCCCCACTCTCCCACTCTCGCACTTATTGCCGACGATGCTTTTTTCTTTTAACAGCTGCCCAGAATGAGCTCTTTTCTCGGCGCCGCCGGCACAGTACGCATTCTTTCGGGCGCGACACGGAGTTATTACAGGATTTCACCGTTTCCTTTTTTCAACGCAAGCCTACTCGACAACAGCCACATCCCACTTCCATTTTCTCATCTTCGCTCACTCTTCGTCATCGCAGCAGGGGGGAGCCCCATCTTGCCTTAGGCAAAGTGGCCCTCGAGCATGTTTGTGTCTCCAAAGAGAACGCAATAATAGCAGAGTTCATCATCTGCCAATCAAATATACATAGATGCGATTCTTCTTGAAGCTGTCTGACCTCGTGCAGTGATATTGCATTTTCCCGTCTCAGTGAGGCTTTTTCCAAGTACAGAAACTCCTATTTTTGCCAATGACTTGGTGGTTTTCTTCTTCCTGTGCCCAGGTGCGCATTTTCCTTTGATAAAAATACATTTTAGATGTACCAAAAGTCCTTAGAAAATATTAGAGAATGCTTTTTTTTGACGTTGATCTCGCATGAGGGCTTTAAAAGCCCCTTTTTCCTCCTCCTTTAAACCGAGCACAGATAATTCACAGCTATCAAGCGTCCTGGGGATTTTTCCAGCGATTTGATGTTGGAAGCCAAGCTGGCCCAGCTGCATATTTTAAGATGAGTTGACAACCCCTGAAGGGCTCACTCACCACCGTTCCTTCCCACGTCGGCCAAGCATCTCATTCTAATGTTCCAAGACGAGGTCTATAATATGATTTGTCGTGATTGTCCCTGACCCTTCTAACACCATCTATATTGCATTACCTGTGTGAACGCTGCCGTATTTGCCACACGGACCGGATTTTATTTTTTAAAAAGCGTCGTGCCATCACGAAGCTACACTTGGACCGCCCTGGCCAGGCAGAAAGAAAACGATGTTCATTCATCATTTATTGTTTTCATGGAAAAGAAACCAAATTGGTGTCTTGAAGTGGAATAGCAGGACCTTAATCATGTCCTCATTATTGTGTGTGTGTAAAATTCTACCTCCTCTCACAATTATCTTCACCACCACAGAGCTCTAAAACTTAAGTCGACCTTTTGTTGATCGTTATCTTTTCACGTCCTTACTGTAAAACGACTAACATTTTGAGTGTCGAGCGTTAGCGGGATTTCTACTCGCCAACTTGTGTATAATTTATCCACACTCGTGAGTTGCCGTCTGTAACTTCCTCTGAAATTATTATCCCAAAAAGTAGGTGTTAAGTAGCATCTTCACTCTGAATAAATTGTACCGGCTGTTTAAAGGATGGATTAATTGAAATGGAGAAACTCTTAGATTTTTCTTAATGGAGAAAATAATGCTTAGACTTAAAAAGTACAGTTTAGAACAACCCTTTTTTGACTTTTTTTTTAGTGGGTCGGCTCGGTGTTGTCCTGCATCTCATAATCGCTTATTTTGGCTGTATTATTGTCCTTTTCTTTGCGTTCATGCTCCGTGTTAGTCTCTATTGCTAACATGCTAAAAACACGTTTCCCCATCCTCTTCTCCTGAGCGTAGGTCTGGAACTAGTGTTTATCTCGCAACAGCCGCCCGTTTTCTGTCGTGGTCAGGTTGTGTAATTGCAGTTTTAAATTAAACATTTTTATCGAGTTTGTAATATCGTTGACAAACAATTCTTACGGTAATTGTCGTTATCATTTTATCACCCAGCTCTAGACAATCCTTGATAGACATCTAATTCATTTAAACTGAGAAGACTGCCTGCGACTTCTAATCTTTCAGTGCTGTTGGTGCCCTAGATGTCCAATTTATTTCGAATAAACACGATTTAACCCACTCCTACAAAAAGAATGACAAAAAATATGCACTCTTACGCAGTAGTCCACTACTACCCATAAATGTAATGTTTTATACAACATTTTGTGCATTTTGCTTCATTCCACCTCTCCCTAAAGGTAAAATCTTGTTTTCCCCCCAGCATTTGGCTAAAACAAAAAAACTTTTTGTCTAAATAAAAGCTTGTGAACTTGTCGCAATGGCAGGTAACACGGGTATAAAGAAAGGGAACAGCAAATGGAGGTTAAATGGCCCATGTCAGCAGTGCTCCTTAGCACATGGGATTACTGCCCTTTTGTGTAGCCCCACGCTTACTCAATCATCAAGCGCGTTGTAAGACACGCCGTCGCCGCCAAACCCCTGACCAAGCGGACAAAAGGCAGGAAAGTGCAATCAGAGGCCTCTCAGCATGTGGGAGAATGCATCAAAGGGGGTGAATGAAGCAGAAATGAGGCAGGATGAGATGGGAATATATATAAATAATACAAAAAAAAAAAAACACAATACAGCAAAGAGCTTTAGGGGGAGGTGGCTCTATAAAACATTGAAATGGTAAAGGTGAAAAGATGCGAGGTAGAACAGGAAAATAGCAAAGTGCACCCAAAACGAGAGAGAAATGCGCAAAATAGGGATTTTCGAGACTGCCGAGATGGACTGTCATTACGCCAATTAAAGCTTTTATGCAGATTTTTTAAAGGGGGGGATGCCTCATTGTGCTCCATTTTGTTCTGGCTTCATGACATGGTGTGGTGAACATCCAAAGAGCTCCCCTTTGGATGTGTACGCACTCTATTACCAGTTACGGTCTGAAAATAGCGCTATAAAATGTGGCGAGTAGGGCTCAGCGGACTGGAGAGCTAATGATGACTATTATTTTTTTCAGGGGCTAATAAGAGTCCTCAGCACTGGCTTTTTACTTAACAAGGGACTCGCAATTATTCCAGGCCAACGGGGAGTTTTATGTCACATCTTGGGAAGGAGTTTGTCTTATGCTGCCTTGAATGTCTAATGAGAAGTGACAAAGTTGTCAAAGTTATTATCGGCTTAATCTGCTGTTTTGCTGGAGACGCAGATCCGCCGGGAATAGCGATGGGCTAACTTTTTTAATGTGCTAATGAAGTCAAGTTCTTTTTGCTTTGGGGTTCTTCTTTGGTTCTGTAAGTGAAGATAATGGTCACAAAGTCTGATGTCTGATTTGGAGGAGCGGATTTTTGCATAACTAACACTGACTTGAATTACTTTGTGCTTTATACTTAACCAAGGCTGTCACAATTAATGAATCAAACAGATTTTAGAATGGATTGTTTAGTTCCCTAGATTAATATTGTCTCTACCATTATGAATAGCATAGATTAGCATAGATCAGGGAAACACGATAAAGCTTAGCTTTCTGCGTTACTGTGATAGTTCGCTCGTAGTGAACCCATCAATGTAATCAACATCCTTTGTAATCAAAATAAATTAAGGCCTGCGTGTATAATTAAATCCCATTTGTCAGGCGACTTCATCTTGGACACGGCATTGTGATCGTTGAGGCAAAGTCGCCGCCTTTAGCCCACCGTACCCTCCTTCCCCCCCATCGTCATTGTCGGGAACTTTAATTAATGTGCCTCGGTCGACTCGAGTGGGCGTGTTGCGATGAGTTGTGCATTTAAAAAAATAAAAAATAGACCGGGGTCAATTAAAAGGGCCTTTTACAGTCCATGATGTTTTAATTAAAGTCTTTGTGAAATGCAAACTTGTCCGTTACTACGATTAGCTTTAATGAACTGTCACCGGCTTTTGTATGCCTCTGACCTCTAAATTCCGTCGCAGCTCTTGAGAGCGTATCATAAATGTGACATTTGCATTTATCCTACAGGTGCTACTCAACATGGTGGTCTTGAAGAGCCAAGGTTTCAGCGTGGAGCAGATGGAGAGACTCTACTCGGCGCTCAGCCAGTGCATCTTCGCCCATCGCAGAAAGTACGACAAGACACGATTACTGGAGGTAAGTCTGTTTTATTATTGTTATTCAAACACGGGGTGGTATCGTCGTTTGAAAGAAAAAATAGTCGTCAAATTCGAAATTATATAGTTGCCTTAAGCGTTCTGAACTAGTGAGCTTAGGGCTTGGCGATATGACAAAAATTGTTATCACGATTTAAAAAAAAAAAGTCAGTCTATCGGTAATTATCACATAATTATTTATTTTTTTAATAAAAAGACTGTAAGTGTCTAAAATGCCATCAATTACTTGGCCAAGTCCTATCATGACAACACAGGCGCTATATTTAATAAATGTTGGGACCTTAAATACCACAATTTGCCTGCCACTCATCAGCTTGTTTCTCAACCAATTACACAGTGACCGGACATTTCGTCGACGGACAATTTGTCGACGGACAATTTGTCGCCGGACAATTCGTCGCCGGACACTTCGTTGCCAGACAGTTATAATAACAGACGAACTTAGGGTTTCGTTAAGAGGGGAGAGATTTGTTTTAGTCGAAGAGGAAGATATCGTTTTAATGGCAACTGACACTAATCTGATTTATTGGCAAAAAGTGTGCACTGGTATAGAGTTAATGGTCGTCAGGTGCACTATCGAACGTACCGTCGCAAAACCAGTGCATACTTTTTGCCAATAAATCGAGATTAGTGTCAGTTGCCATTAAAACGATATCTTCCTCTTCGACTAAAACAAATCTCTCTACTGTTTCCAGGATTTCTATGTCGTTTTTTAATGAAAAAGCTTTTTACAGGCTTTGGCGGCGTCACCGGGTGTTGCTAGTCTTCTTCACCAAGCGTTTCATTGTTATTTGTGTTCTTCAGGAAATGGAAGAGCGAATCCGGCATTTTGACACCTTCCCGTGAGATGCCCACGACAAAATTGTCTTGGGGCAAACCGCCCCGGAAACGATTTCTCCCGAGGGACCACAAAGACACGCACATACCGAGAGACATTTAATGGTGCTATCGTCTCAGGAAAACAACGCTTTGACAAATAAAGACCCCCCCACCCCTAGGACATGTGTCACACTGGCGCACATGTACACCCACGCCAACCAACGGTAATGGCCGATCCAGGTGCTACTTGGGTGCTACTCTCAATCCATGCTGCTTGATGCCAAGACATCTCCGTTTGGCACGTGGACACTCCGATCCGATCTTCACCAGCAGACCGTTGCGAATGCCACCTGGAGACAGGAACACCAGACCAATCACCATCGGTCTACAACGCCGCTGAAGGTTTTTTGTTTGTTTTTCTAAATCACAACTAATTGTGTTCCCCACCACCACTTTATCGTACTTTGTATTCTTCGTCCCATGTTAGCTCCAAAGAAACTGTTACAAAAAAACAGCACTGTTAAGTTCATGCTTTTGATTCGTCAGGACGATATCATTAGAAAAAATATAGTACTGCTAGGTTATAATAGAACAGTGATGAAAGTTAGCGCAATCAACTCCAACAATCCCAAGTTCATTAATAGGAAACAGAAAAAAAACTGCGCAAATTTAGCTACATTTAGCTACATTTACCGGCTAAATTCTGTTAGTACTTTGGATCCTTAACACCCCCCCCAAAAAATATGAATGAATGAATCAGTTTTACCTGTTCACATGAGATGCAGACTCGGAACTTGGTCCACTTCAATTCTTCGTTTCCATTCAAAACGAAGTGGATGAGTTAAGCGTCGTTACGTTTAACTCGCGTAAGGCTAAGAAATACAAAAGCCAAAACATGACTTTAACAGAACAGCGAACAATGAATCGTCACCCCCCCCCAAGTGCGACCACGTACCTCGTTGAAAACGGTCCTATTGTTGTTGGCAACGTGGCGTAGGCAGGATTCCCAGACTTAAACCCCATGGACCTGTTTCACATACACATAACCTTATATTTTTTGTTGAGTTTTTTTGTTCTTGTTTCTTTTATTACAATGCTAGGAAAAGATGGTGGACTGATTATGCAAAAATTCAATTTAACAAGCTGCCGACACCGGGTTAGCGCTCGGTCCACAAGCTACCTCAGCGTAAGTTATTGTCAGCTGTTTACTCGGTATACTCAATGTTTTTTTGTTTTTTTTTTAACCTGTCACATAACAACTTATTAGCGGCGAATGTCTACCCGGCCTCCAACTCCCATGATGCATCATTTTCCTGTATAATTGGGCAGATTTCATCTCATGACTATTTATTGTTAACGATTTTCACTTGTTTTTGGTTTTGAATTTTGTAAACCTGTAGCGTTTGTGTAGCAGGTTTTCGGGGCATTTTGAGAATTTTTACACCTTTTCTTTGCTTTTCCGACTTTTTGTGAGTGTTTATGTATTTATTTCCTAAAGAAGCGTATTGTTCTCGCACAAAAAAAGCTCTGTATCACATCTGAGTTTTTCTTATTTTTCGATGTAGCACCAATAGACTTACATAATTTACTGTTTATTTTTTGGTTTTGATATGTTGCATACTGGAATTGCGCAGGAACAGGACCAGATTTTTTTTAATCCATCTACATTTTGTTGCCAAAAGACATACGTAAGAGCTAAATTTGGGAATTAAAGACATGAGTTAGTTTAAATGTCATACATTGTGATATTGCTTTGTTTATTATTGTAGCCAAGATGGACTAACAACCAATTTTTGTCTGGTAGTTGAATGGACTTTTTGAAGCCCAGTATGCCAAGCGAGCTCCCCTTTTTTTTGTTTCCATTTTTCTCCACGTGCGCTGACACTTTTTTAGCGTCCAAAATGTTTTGCGGCGCGGTCAGAGTTCGGGTTGGGTTTTTTGAAAGCCCGTTTGACACCACACAGAACGCACGCTCTTGTTACCTTTTTAGTGTACGGTTGTATTTGGAATGGAAACACTTACTGTATTTCTCAAATAAAACTGCTCTTGATATACTTGAACAATTTTCTAAAAACATGTTTTTTCTTCTTTTAAAGCAACCTAAATAGGATTTGTCGTGTTGGAAGATCTGGAGAGATATTTTAACGGCAAAAACGACCATAGTAAGTAAAGCTTTTTTCTTAAAAAACGACCATGTATAGTAAGGCATTTTGTTTAAAAAACGACCATGTATATATAAAAACGACATAGTATAGTAAGGCTATTTTGTTTAAAAAAAGACATAGTATAGTAAGGCTATTTTTCTTTAAAAAACTACATAGTATAGTAAGGCTTATTTTTCCTAAAAAACGACATAGTATAGTAAGGCTTTTTTACCCTAAAAAACGACAGTATAGTAAGGCTATTTTGTTTAAAAAACGACATAGTATAGTAAGGCTATTTTGTTTAAAAAACAACATAGTATAGTAAGGCTTTTCCCCTAAAAAACAACATAGTATAGTAAGGTTATTTTTCCTAAAAAACGACATAGTATAGTATGGCTTTTTTCTTAAAAAACAACATAGTATAGTAAGGCTATTTTGTTTAAAAAACGACATAGTATAGTAAGGCTATTTTGTTTAAAAAACGACATAGTATAGTAAGGCTATTTTGTTTAAAAAAAGACATAGTATAGTAAGGCTATTTTTCTTTAAAAAACTACATAGTATAGTAAGGCTTATTTTTCCTAAAAAACGACATAGTATAGTAAGGCTTTTTTACCCTAAAAAACGACATAGTATAGTAAGGCTATTTTGTTTAAAAAACGACATAGTATAGTAAGGCTATTTTGTTTAAAAAACGACATAGTATAGTAAGGCTTTTCCCCTAAAAAACAACATAGTATAGTAAGGTTATTTTTCCTAAAAAACGACATAGTATAGTATGGCTTTTTTCTTAAAAAACAACATAGTATAGTAAGGCTATTTTGTTTAAAAAACGACATAGTATAGTAAGGCTATTTTGTTTAAAAAAAGACATAGTATAGTAAGGCTATTTTTCTTTAAAAAACTACATAGTATAGTAAGGCTTATTTTTCCTAAAAAACGACATAGTATAGTAAGGCTTTTTTACCCTAAAAAACGACATAGTATAGTAAGGCTATTTTGTTTAAAAAACGACATAGTATAGTAAGGCTATTTTGTTTAAAAAACGACATAGTATAGTAAGGCTTTTCCCCTAAAAAACAACATAGTATAGTAAGGTTATTTTTCCTAAAAAACGACATAGTATAGTATGGCTTTTTTCTTAAAAAACAACATAGTATAGTAAGGCTATTTTGTTTAAAAAATGACATAGTATAGTAAGGCTATTTTGTTTAAAAAAAGACATAGTATAGTAAGGCTATTTTTCTTTAAAAAACTACATAGTATAGTAAGGCTTATTTTTCCTAAAAAACGACATAGTATAGTAAGGCTATTTTGTTTAAAAAACGACATAGTATAGTAAGGCTATTTTGTTTAAAAAACGACATAGTATAGTAAGGCTTTTCCCCTAAAAAACAACATAGTATAGTAAGGTTATTTTTCCTAAAAAACGACATAGTATAGTATGGCTTTTTTCTTAAAAAACAACATAGTATAGTAAGGCTATTTTGTTTAAAAAACGACATAGTATAGTAAGGCTATTTTGTTTAAAAAAAGACATAGTATACTAAGGCTATTTTTCTTTAAAAAACGACATAGTATAGTAAGGCTTATTTTTCCTAAAAAACGACATAGTATAGTAAGGCTTTTTTACCCTAAAAAACGACATAGTATAGTAAGGCTATTTTGTTTAAAAAACGACATAGTATAGTCAGGCTATTTTGTTTAAAAAACGACATAGTATAGTAAGGCTTTTCCCCTAAAAAAACAACATAGTATAGTAAGGTTATTTTTCCTAAAAAACGACATAGTATAGTATGGCTTTTTTCTTAAAAAACAACATAGTATAGTAAGGCTATTTTGTTTAAAAAACGACATAGTATAGTAAGGCTTTTCCCCTAAAAAACAACATAGTATAGTAAGGTTATTTTTCCTAAAAAACGACATAGTATAGTATGGCTTTTTTCTTAAAAAACAACATAGTATAGTAAGGCTATTTTGTTTAAAAAACGACATAGTATAGTAAGGCTATTTTGTTTAAAAAAAGACATAGTATAGTAAGGCTATTTTTCTTTAAAAAACTACATAGTATAGTAAGGCTTATTTTTCCTAAAAAACGACATAGTATAGTAAGGCTTTTTTACCCTAAAAAACGACATAGTATAGTAAGGCTAATTTGTTTAAAAAACAACATAGTATAGTAAGGCTATTTTGTTTAAAAAACGACATAGTATAGTAAGGCTTTTCCCCTAAAAAACAACATAGTATAGTAAGGTTATTTTTCCTAAAAAACGACATAGTATAGTATGGCTTTTTTCTTAAAAAACAACATAGTATAGTAAGGCTATTTTGTTTAAAAAACAACATAGTATAGTAAGGCTATTTTGTTTAAAAAAAGACATAGTATAGTAAGGCTATTTTTCTTTAAAAAACTACATAGTATAGTAAGGCTTATTTTTCCTAAAAAACGACATAGTATAGTAAGGCTTTTTTACCCTAAAAAACGACATAGTATAGTAAGGCTATTTTGTTTAAAAAACGACATAGTATAGTAAGGCTTTTCCCCTAAAAAACAACATAGTATAGTAAGGTTATTTTTCCTAAAAAACGACATAGTATAGTATGGCTTTTTTCTTAAAAAACAACATAGTATAGTAAGGCTATTTTGTTTAAAAAACGACATAGTATAGTAAGGCTTTTCCCCTAAAAAACAACATAGTATAGTAAGGTTATTTTTCCTAAAAAACGACATAGTATAGTATGGCTTTTTTCTTAAAAAACAACATAGTATAGTAAGGCTATTTTGTTTAAAAAATGACATAGTATAGTAAGGCTATTTTGTTTAAAAAAAGACATAGTATAGTAAGGCTATTTTTCTTTAAAAAACTACATAGTATAGTAAGGCTTATTTTTCCTAAAAAACGACATAGTATAGTAAGGCTTTTTTACCCTAAAAAACGACATAGTATAGTAAGGCTATTTTGTTTAAAAAACGACATAGTATAGTAAGGCTATTTTGTTTAAAAAACGACATAGTATAGTAAGGCTTTTCCCCTAAAAAACAACATAGTATAGTAAGGTTATTTTTCCTAAAAAACGACATAGTATAGTATGGCTTTTTTCTTAAAAAACAACATAGTATAGTAAGGCTATTTTGTTTAAAAAATGACATAGTATAGTAAGGCTATTTTGTTTAAAAAAAGACATAGTATAGTAAGGCTATTTTTCTTTAAAAAACTACATAGTATAGTAAGGCTTATTTTTCCTAAAAAACGACATAGTATAGTAAGGCTATTTTGTTTAAAAAACGACATAGTATAGTAAGGCTATTTTGTTTAAAAAACAACATAGTATAGTAAGGCTTTTCCCCTAAAAAACAACATAGTATAGTAAGGTTATTTTTCCTAAAAAACGACATAGTATAGTATGGCTTTTTTCTTAAAAAACAACATAGTATAGTAAGGCTATTTTGTTTAAAAAACGACATAGTATAGTAAGGCTATTTTGTTTAAAAAAAGACATAGTATACTAAGGCTATTTTTCTTTAAAAAACGACATAGTATAGTAAGGCTTATTTTTCCTAAAAAACGACATAGTATAGTAAGGCTTTTTTACCCTAAAAAACGACATAGTATAGTAAGGCTATTTTGTTTAAAAAACGACATAGTATAGTAAGGCTATTTTGTTTAAAAAACGACATAGTATAGTAAGGCTTTTCCCCTAAAAAAACAACATAGTATAGTAAGGTTATTTTTCCTAAAAAACGACATAGTATAGTATGGCTTTTTTCTTAAAAAACAACATAGTATAGTAAGGCTATTTTGTTTAAAAAACGACATAGTATAGTAAGGCTATTTTGTTTAAAAAAAGACAGTATAGTAAGGCTATTTTTCTTTAAAAAACTACATAGTATAGTAAGGCTTATTTTTCCTAAAAAACGACATAGTATAGTAAGGCTTTTTTCTTAAAAAACAACATAGTATAGTAAGGCTATTTTGTTTAAAAAACAACATAGTATAGTAAGGCTATTTTGTTTAAAAAAAGACATAGTATAGTAAGGCTATTTTTCTTTAAAAAACTACATAGTATAGTAAGGCTTATTTTTCCTAAAAAACGACATAGTATAGTAAGGCTTTTTTACCCTAAAAAACGACATAGTATAGTAAGGCTATTTTGTTTAAAAAATGACATAGTATAGTAAGGCTATTTTGTTTAAAAAACGACATAGTATAGTAAGGCTTTTCCCCTAAAAAACAACATAGTATAGTAAGGTTATTTTTCCTAAAAAACGACATAGTATAGTATGGCTTTTTTCTTAAAAAACAACATAGTATAGTAAGGCTATTTTGTTTAAAAAACGACATAGTATAGTAAGGCTATTTTGTTTAAAAAAAGACAGTATAGTAAGGCTATTTTCCTTTAAAAAACTACATAGTATAGTAAGGCTTATTTTTCCTAAAAAACGACATAGTATAGTAAGGCTTTTTTACCCTAAAAAACGACATAGTATAGTAAGGCTATTTTGTTTAAAAAACGACATAGTATAGTAAGGCTATTTTGTTTAAAAAAAGACATAGTATAGTAAGGCTATTTTTCTTTAAAAAACTACATAGTATAGTAAGGCTTATTTTTCCTAAAAAACGACATAGTATAGTAAGGCTATTTTGTTTAAAAAACGACATAGTATAGTAAGGCTATTTTGTTTAAAAAACGACATAGTATAGTAAGGCTTTTCCCCTAAAAAACAACATAGTATAGTAAGGTTATTTTTCCTAAAAAACGACATAGTATAGTATGGCTTTTTTCTTAAAAAACAACATAGTATAGTAAGGCTATTTTGTTTAAAAAACGACATAGTATAGTAAGGCTATTTTGTTTTAAAAAAGACAGTATAGTAAGGCTATTTTTCTTTAAAAAACTACATAGTATAGTAAGGCTTATTTTTCCTAAAAAACGACATAGTATAGTAAGGCTTTTTTACCCTAAAAAACGACATAGTATAGTAAGGCTATTTTGTTTAAAAAACGACATAGTATAGTAAGGCTATTTTGTTTAAAAAACAACATAGTATAGTAAGGCTTTTCCCCTAAAAAACAACATAATATAGTAAGGTTATTTTTCCTAAAAAACGACATAGTATAGTATGGCTTTTTTCTTAAAAAACAACATAGTATAGTAAGGCTATTTTGTTTAAAAAACGACATAGTATAGTAAGGCTATTTTGTTAAAAAAAAGACATAGTATAGTAAGGCTATTTTTCTTTAAAAAAAACTACATAGTATAGTAAGGCTTATTTTTCCTAAAAAACGACATAGTATAGTAAGGCTTTTTTACCCTAAAAAACGACATAGTATAGTAAGGCTATTTTGTTTAAAAAACGACATAGTATAGTAAGGCTATTTTGTTTAAAAAACGACATAGTATAGTAAGGCTTTTCCCCTAAAAAACAACATAATATAGTAAGGTTATTTTTCCTAAAAAACGACATAGTATAGTATGGCTTTTTTCTTAAAAAACAACATAGTATAGTAAGGCTATTTTGTTTAAAAAACGACATAGTATAGTAAGGCTATTTAGTTTAAAAAAAGACATAGTATAGTAAGGCTATTTTTCTTTAAAAAACTACATAGTATAGTAAGGCTTATTTTTCCTAAAAAACGACATAGTATAGTAAGGCTTTTTTACCCTAAAAAACGACATAGTATAGTAAGGCTATTTTGTTTAAAAAACGACATAGTATAGTAAGGCTATTTTGTTTAAAAAACGACATAGTATATTAAGGCTTTTCCACTAAAAAAACAACATAGTATAGTAAGGTTATTTTTCCTGAAAAACGACATAGTATAGTATGGCTTTTTTCTTAAAAAACAACATAGTATAGTAAGGCTATTTTGTTTAAAAAATGACAGTATAGTAAGGCTATTTTGTTTAAAAAAAGACATAGTATAGTAAGGCTATTTTTCTTTAAAAAACTACATAGTATAGTAAGGCTTATTTTTCCTAAAAAACGACATAGTATAGTAAGGCTTTTTTACCCTAAAAAACGACATAGTATAGTAAGGCTATTTTGTTTAAAAAACGACATAGTATAGTAAGGCTATTTTGTTTAAAAAACGACATAGTATAGTAAGGCTTTTCCCCTAAAAAACAACATAGTATAGTAAGGTTATTTTTCCTAAAAAACGACATAGTATAGTATGGCTTTTTTCTTAAAAAACAACATAGTATAGTAAGGCTATTTTGTTTAAAAAACGACATAGTATAGTAAGGCTATTTTGTTTAAAAAAAGACATAGTATAGTAAGGCTATTTTTCTTTAAAAAACTACATAGTATAGTAAGGCTTATTTTTCCTAAAAAACGACAAAGTATAGTAAGGCTTTTTTACCCTAAAAAACGACATAGTATAGTAAGGCTATTTTGTTTAAAAAACGACATAGTATAGTAAGGCTATTTTGTTTAAAAAACGACATAGTATAGTAAGGCTTTTCCCCTAAAAAACAACATAATATAGTAAGGTTATTTTTCCTAAAAAACGACATAGTATAGTATGGCTTTTTTCTTAAAAAACATAGTATAGTAAGGCTATTTTGTTTAAAAAACGACATAGTATAGTAAGGCTATTTTGTTTAAAAAAAGACATAGTATAGTAAGGCTATTTTTCTTTAAAAAACTACATAGTATAGTAAGGCTTATTTTTCCTAAAAAACGACATAGTATAGTAAGGCTTTTTTACCCTAAAAAACGACATAGTATAGTAAGGCTATTTTGTTTAAAAAACGACATAGTATAGTAAGGCTATTTTGTTTAAAAAACGACATAGTATAGTAAGGCTATTTTGTTTAAAAAAAGACAGTATAGTAAGGCTATTTTCCTTTAAAAAACTACATAGTATAGTAAGGCTTATTTTTCCTAAAAAACGACATAGTATAGTAAGGCTTTTTTACCCTAAAAAACGACATAGTATAGTAAGGCTATTTTGTTTAAAAAACGACATAGTATAGTAAGGCTATTTTGTTTAAAAAAAGACATAGTATAGTAAGGCTATTTTTCTTTAAAAAACTACATAGTATAGTAAGGCTTATTTTTCCTAAAAAACGACATAGTATAGTAAGGCTTTTTTACCCTAAAAAACGACATAGTATAGTAAGGCTATTTTGTTTAAAAAACGACATAGTATAGTAAGGCTATTTTGTTTAAAAAACGACATAGTATAGTAAGGCTTTTCCCCTAAAAAACAACATAGTATAGTAAGGTTATTTTTCCTAAAAAACGACATAGTATGGCTTTTTTCTTAAAAAACAACATAGTATAGTAAGGCTATTTTGTTTAAAAAACGACATAGTATAGTAAGGCTATTTTGTTTAAAAAAAGACATAGTATAGTAAGGCTATTTTGTTTAAAAAACGACATAGTATAGTAAGGCTATTTTGTTTAAAAAACGACATAGTATAGTAAGGCTATTTTGTTTAAAAAAAGACATAGTATAGTAAGGCTATTTTTCTTTAAAAAACTACATAGTATAGTAAGGCTTATTTTTCCTAAAAAACGACATAGTATAGTAAGGCTTTTTTACCCTAAAAAACGACATAGTATAGTAAGGCTATTTTGTTTAAAAAACGACATAGTATAGTAAGGCTATTTTGTTTAAAAAAAGACATAGTATAGTAAGGCTATTTTTCTTTAAAAAACTACATAGTATAGTAAGGCTTATTTTTCCTAAAAAACGACATAGTATAGTAAGGCTTTTTTACCCTAAAAAACGACATAGTATAGTAAGGCTATTTTGTTTAAAAAACGACATAGTATAGTAAGGCTATTTTGTTTAAAAAACGACATAGTATAGTAAGGCTTTTCCCCTAAAAAACAACATAATATAGTAAGGTTATTTTTCCTAAAAAACGACATAGTATAGTATGGCTTTTTTCTTAAAAAACAACATAGTATAGTAAGGCTATTTTGTTTAAAAAACGACATAGTATAGTAAGGCTATTTTGTTTAAAAAAAGACATAGTATAGTAAGGCTATTTTTCTTTAAAAAACTACATAGTATAGTAAGGCTTATTTTTCCTCAAAAACGACATAGTATAGTAAGGCTTTTTTACCCTAAAAAACGACATAGTATAGTAAGGCTATTTTGTTTAAAAAACGACATAGTATAGTAAGGCTATTTTGTTTAAAAAACGACTTAGTATAGTAAGGCTTTTCCCCTAAAAAACAACATAGTATAGTAAGGTTATTTTTCCTAAAAAACGACATAGTATAGTATGGCTTTTTTCTTAAAAAACAACATAGTATAGTAAGGCTATCTTGTTTAAAAAACGACATAGTATAGTAAGGCTATTTTGTTTAAAAAAAGACATAGTATACTAAGGCTATTTTTCTTTAAAAAACGACATAGTATAGTAAGGCTTATTTTTCCTAAAAAACGACATAGTATAGTAAGGCTTTTTTACCCTAAAAAACGACATAGTATAGTAAGGCTATTTTGTTTAAAAAACGACATAGTATAGTAAGGCTATTTTGTTTAAAAAAAGACATAGTATAGTAAGGCTATTTTTCTTTATAAAACTACATAGTATAGTAAGGCTTATTTTTCCTAAAAAACGACATAGTATAGTAAGGCTTTTTTACCCTAAAAAACGACATAGTATAGTAAGGCTATTTTGTTTAAAAAACGACATAGTATAGTAAGGCTATTTTGTTTAAAAAATGACATAGTATA
The DNA here is from genome assembly GCF_051989625.1 of Stigmatopora argus. NCBI lineage: Eukaryota > Metazoa > Chordata > Actinopteri > Syngnathiformes > Syngnathidae > Stigmatopora > Stigmatopora argus. The sequence continues at coordinate 11,952,028 of NC_135405.1, read as the reverse complement.
GTAAGGCTTTTCCCCTAAAAAACAACATAGTATAGTAAGGTTATTTTTCCTAAAAAAACGACATAGTATAGTATGGCTTTTTTCTTAAAAAACAACATAGTATAGTAAGGCTATTTTGTTTAAAAAACGACATAGTATAGTAAGGCTATTTTGTTTAAAAAAAGACATAGTATAGTAAGGCTATTTTTCATTAAAAAACTACATAGTATAGTAAGGCTTATTTTTCCTAAAAAACGACATAGTATAGTAAGGCTTTTTTACCCTAAAAAACGACATAGTATAGTAAGGCTATTTTGTTTAAAAAACGACATAGTATAGTAAGGCTATTTTGTTTAAAAAACGACATAGTATAGTAAGGCTTTTCCCCTAAAAAAACAACATAGTATAGTAAGGTTATTTTTCCTAAAAAACGACATAGTATAGTATGGCTTTTTTCTTAAAAAACAACATAGTATAGTAAGGCTATTTTGTTTAAAAAACGACATAGTATAGTAAGGCTATTTTGTTTCAAAAAAGACATAGTATAGTAAGGCTATTTTTCCTTAAAAAACTACATAGTATAGTAAGGCTTTTTACCCTAAAAAACGACATAGTATAGTAAGGCTTTTTACCCTAAAAAACGACATAGTATAGTAAGGCTATTTTGTTTAAAAAACGACATAGTATAGTAAGGCTATTTTGTTTAAAAAACGACATAGTATAGTAAGGCTTTTCCCCTAAAAAAACAACATAGTATAGTAAGGTTATTTTTCCTAAAAAACGACATAGTATAGTATGGCTTTTTTCTTAAAAAACAACATAGTATAGTAAGGCTATTTTGTTTAAAAAACGACATAGTATAGTAAGGCTATTTTGTTTAAAAAAAGACATAGTATAGTAAGGCTATTTTTCTTTAAAAAACGACATAGTATAGTAAGGCTTATTTTTCCTAAAAAACGACATAGTATAGTAAGGCTTTTTTACCCTAAAAAACGACATAGTATAGTAAGGCTATTTTGTTTAAAAAACGACATAGTATAGTAAGGCTATTTTGTTTAAAAAACGACATAGTATAGTAAGGCTTTTCCCCTAAAAAAACAACATAGTATAGTAAGGTTATTTTTCCTAAAAAACGACATAGTATAGTATGGCTTTTTTCTTAAAAAACAACCTAGTATAGTAAGGCTATTTTGTTTAAAAAACGACATAGTATAGTAAGGCTATTTTGTTTAAAAAAAGACATAGTATAGTAAGGCTTTTCCCCTAAAAAAAACAACATAGTATAGTAAGGTTATTTTTCCTAAAAAACGACATAGTATAGTAAGGCTTTTTTACCCTAAAAAACGACATAGTATAGTAAGGCTATTTTGTTTAAAAAACGACATAGTATAGTAAGGCTATTTTGTTTAAAAAACGACATAGTATAGTAAGGCTTTTCCCCTAAAAAAACAACATAGTATAGTAAGGTTATTTTTCCTAAAAAACGACATAGTATAGTATGGCTTTTTTCTTAAAAAACAACATAGTATAGTAAGGCTATTTTGTTTAAAAAACGACATAGTATAGTAAGGCTATTTTGTTTAAAAAAAGACATAGTATAGTAAGGCTATTTTTCTTTAAAAAACGACATAGTATAGTAAGGCTTATTTTTCCTAAAAAACGACATAGTATAGTAAGGCTTTTTTACCCTAAAAAACGACATAGTATAGTAAGGCTATTTTGTTTAAAAAACGACATAGTATAGTAAGGCTATTTTGTTTAAAAAACGACATAGTATAGTAAGGCTTTTCCCCTAAAAAAACAACATAGTATAGTAAGGTTATTTTTCCTAAAAAACGACATAGTATAGTATGGCTTTTTTCTTAAAAAACAACATAGTATAGTAAGGCTATTTTGTTTAAAAAACGACATAGTATAGTAAGGCTATTTTGTTTAAAAAAAGACATAGTATAGTAAGGCTATTTTTCTTTAAAAAACTACATAGTATAGTAAGGCTTATTTTTCCTAAAAAACGACATAGTATAGTAAGGCTTTTTTACCCTAAAAAACGACATAGTATAGTAAGGCTATTTTGTTTAAAAAACGACATAGTATAGTAAGGCTATTTTGTTTAAAAAACGACTTAGTATAGTAAGGCTTTTCCCCTAAAAAACAACATAGTATAGTAAGGTTATTTTTCCTAAAAAACGACATAGTATAGTATGGCTTTTTTCTTAAAAAACAACATAGTATAGTAAGGCTATTTTGTTTAAAAAACGACATAGTATAGTAAGGCTATTTTGTTTAAAAAAAGACATAGTATAGTAAGGCTATTTTTCTTTAAAAAACGACATAGTATAGTAAGGCTTATTTTTCCTAAAAAACGACATAGTATAGTAAGGCTTTTTTACCCTAAAAAACGACATAGTATAGTAAGGCTATTTTGTTTAAAAAACGACATAGTATAGTAAGGCTATTTTGTTTAAAAAACGACATAGTATAGTAAGGCTTTTCCCCTAAAAAAACAACATAGTATAGTAAGGTTATTTTTCCTAAAAAACGACATAGTATAGTATGGCTTTTTTCTTAAAAAACAACATAGTATAGTAAGGCTATTTTGTTTAAAAAACGACATAGTATAGTAAGGCTATTTTGTTTAAAAAAAGACATAGTATAGTAAGGCTATTTTTCTTTAAAAAACTACATAGTATAGTAAGGCTTATTTTTCCTAAAAAACGACATAGTATAGTAAGGCTTTTTTTTCCTAAAAAACGACATAGTATAGTAAGGCTATTTTGTTTAAAAAATGACATAGTATAGTAAGGCTATTTTGTTTAAAAAACGACATAGTATAGTAAGGCTTTTCCCCTAAAAAACAACATAGTATAGTAAGGTTATTTTTCCTAAAAAACGACATAGTATAGTATGGCTTTTTTCTTAAAAAACAACATAGTATAGTAAGGCTATTTTGTTTAAAAAACGACATAGTATAGTAAGCCTATTTTGTTTAAAAAAAGACAGTATAGTAAGGCTATTTTCCTTTAAAAAACTACATAGTATAGTAAGGCTTATTTTTCCTAAAAAACGACATAGTATAGTAAGGCTTTTTTACCCTAAAAAACGACATAGTATAGTAAGGCTATTTTGTTTAAAAAACGACATAGTATAGTAAGGCTATTTTGTTTAAAAAAAGACATAGTATAGTAAGGCTATTTTTCTTTAAAAAACTACATAGTATAGTAAGGCTTATTTTTCCTAAAAAACGAAATAGTATAGTAAGGCTTTTTTACCCTAAAAAACGACATAGTATAGTAAGGCTATTTTGTTTAAAAAACGACATAGTATAGTAAGGCTATTTTGTTTAAAAAACAACATAGTATAGTAAGGCTTTTCCCCTAAAAAACAACATAGTATAGTAAGGTTATTTTTCCTAAAAAACGACATAGTATAGTATGGCTTTTTTCTTAAAAAACAACATAGTATAGTAAGGCTATTTTGTTTAAAAAACGACATAGTATAGTAAGGCTATTTTGTTTAAAAAAAGACATAGTATAGTAAGGCTATTTTTCTTTAAAAAACGACATAGTATAGTAAGGCTTATTTTTCCTAAAAAACGACATAGTATAGTAAGGCTTTTTTACCCTAAAAAACGACATAGTATAGTAAGGCTATTTTGTTTAAAAAACGACATAGTATAGTAAGGCTATTTTGTTTAAAAAACGACATAGTATAGTAAGGCTTTTCCCCTAAAAAAACAACATAGTATAGTAAGGTTATTTTTCCTAAAAAACGACATAGTATAGTATGGCTTTTTTCTTAAAAAACAACATAGTATAGTAAGGCTATTTTGTTTAAAAAACGACATAGTATAGTAAGGCTATTTTGTTTAAAAAAAGACATAGTATAGTAAGGCTATTTTTCTTTAAAAAACTACATAGTATAGTAAGGCTTATTTTTCCTAAAAAACGACATAGTATAGTAAGGCTTTTTTACCCTAAAAAACGACATAGTATAGTAAGGCTATTTTGTTTAAAAAACGACATAGTATAGTAAGGCTATTTTGTTTAAAAAACGACTTAGTATAGTAAGGCTTTTCCCCTAAAAAACAACATAGTATAGTAAGGTTATTTTTCCTAAAAAACGACATAGTATAGTATGGCTTTTTTCTTAAAAAACAACATAGTATAGTAAGGCTATTTTGTTTAAAAAACGACATAGTATAGTAAGGCTATTTTGTTTAAAAAAAGACATAGTATAGTAAGGCTATTTTTCTTTAAAAAACGACATAGTATAGTAAGGCTTATTTTTCCTAAAAAACGACATAGTATAGTAAGGCTTTTTTACCCTAAAAAACGACATAGTATAGTAAGGCTATTTTGTTTAAAAAACGACATAGTATAGTAAGGCTATTTTGTTTAAAAAACGACATAGTATAGTAAGGCTTTTCCCCTAAAAAAACAACATAGTATAGTAAGGTTATTTTTCCTAAAAAACGACATAGTATAGTATGGCTTTTTTCTTAAAAAACAACATAGTATAGTAAGGCTATTTTGTTTAAAAAACGACATAGTATAGTAAGGCTATTTTGTTTAAAAAAAGACATAGTATAGTAAGGCTATTTTTCTTTAAAAAACTACATAGTATAGTAAGGCTTATTTTTCCTAAAAAACGACATAGTATAGTAAGGCTTTTTTTTCCTAAAAAACGACATAGTATAGTAAGGCTATTTTGTTTAAAAAATGACATAGTATAGTAAGGCTATTTTGTTTAAAAAACGACATAGTATAGTAAGGCTTTTCCCCTAAAAAACAACATAGTATAGTAAGGTTATTTTTCCTAAAAAACGACATAGTATAGTATGGCTTTTTTCTTAAAAAACAACATAGTATAGTAAGGCTATTTTGTTTAAAAAACGACATAGTATAGTAAGCCTATTTTGTTTAAAAAAAGACAGTATAGTAAGGCTATTTTCCTTTAAAAAACTACATAGTATAGTAAGGCTTATTTTTCCTAAAAAACGACATAGTATAGTAAGGCTTTTTTACCCTAAAAAACGACATAGTATAGTAAGGCTATTTTGTTTAAAAAACGACATAGTATAGTAAGGCTATTTTGTTTAAAAAAAGACATAGTATAGTAAGGCTATTTTTCTTTAAAAAACTACATAGTATAGTAAGGCTTAATTTTCCTAAAAAACGAAATAGTATAGTAAGGCTTTTTTACCCTAAAAAACGACATAGTATAGTAAGGCTATTTTGTTTAAAAAACGACATAGTATAGTAAGGCTATTTTGTTTAAAAAACAACATAGTATAGTAAGGCTTTTCCCCTAAAAAACAACATAGTATAGTAAGGTTATTTTTCCTAAAAAACGACATAGTATAGTATGGCTTTTTTCTTAAAAAACAACATAGTATAGTAAGGCTATTTTGTTTAAAAAACGACATAGTATAGTAAGGCTATTTTGTTTAAAAAAAGACATAGTATAGTAAGGCTATTTTTCTTTAAAAAACTACATAGTATAGTAAGGCTTATTTTTCCTAAAAAACGACATAGTATAGTAAGGCTTTTTTACCCTAAAAAACGACATAGTATAGTAAGGCTATTTTGTTTAAAAAACGACATAGTATAGTAAGGCTATTTTGTTTAAAAAACGACATAGTATAGTAAGGCTTTTCCCCTAAAAAAACAACATAGTATAGTAAGGTTATTTTTCCTAAAAAACGACATAGTATAGTATGGCTTTTTTCTTAAAAAACAACATAGTATAGTAAGGCTATTTTGTTTAAAAAACGACATAGTATAGTAAGGCTATTTTGTTTAAAAAAAGACATAGTATAGTAAGGCTATTTTTCTTTAAAAAACTACATAGTATAGTAAGGCTTATTTTTCCTAAAAAACGACATAGTATAGTAAGGCTTTTTTATCCTAAAAAACGACATAGTATAGTAAGGCTATTTTGTTTAAAAAATGACATAGTATAGTAAGGCTATTTTGTTTAAAAAACGACATAGTATAGTAAGGCTTTTCCCCTAAAAAACAACATAGTATAGTAAGGTTATTTTTCCTAAAAAACGACATAGTATAGTATGGCTTTTTTCTTAAAAAACAACATAGTATAGTAAGGCTATTTTGTTTAAAAAACGACATAGTATAGTAAGCCTATTTTGTTTAAAAAAAGACAGTATAGTAAGGCTATTTTCCTTTAAAAAACTACATAGTATAGTAAGGCTTATTTTTCCTAAAAAACGACATAGTATAGTAAGGCTTTTTTACCCTAAAAAACGACATAGTATAGTAAGGCTATTTTGTTTAAAAAACGACATAGTATAGTAAGGCTATTTTGTTTAAAAAAAGACATAGTATAGTAAGGCTATTTTTCTTTAAAAAACTACATAGTATAGTAAGGCTTATTTTTCCTAAAAAACGACATAGTATAGTAAGGCTTTTTTACCCTAAAAAACGACATAGTATAGTAAGGCTATTTTGTTTAAAAAACGACATAGTATAGTAAGGCTATTTTGTTTAAAAAACAACATAGTATAGTAAGGCTTTTCCCCTAAAAAACAACATAGTATAGTAAGGTTATTTTTCCTAAAAAACGACATAGTATAGTATGGCTTTTTTCTTAAAAAACAACATAGTATAGTAAGGCTATTTTGTTTAAAAAACGACATAGTATAGTAAGGCTATTTTGTTTAAAAAAAGACATAGTATAGTAAGGCTATTTTTCTTTAAAAAACTACATAGTATAGTAAGGCTTATTTTTCCTAAAAAACGACATAGTATAGTAAGGCTTTTTTACCCTAAAAAACGACATAGTATAGTAAGGCTATTTTGTTTAAAAAACGACATAGTATAGTAAGGCTATTTTGTTTAAAAAACGACATAGTATAGTAAGGCTTTTCCCCTAAAAAAACAACATAGTATAGTAAGGTTATTTTTCCTAAAAAACGACATAGTATAGTATGGCTTTTTTACCCTAAAAAACGACATAGTATAGTAAGGCTATTTTGTTTAAAAAACGACATAGTATAGTAAGGCTATTTTGTTTAAAAAACGACATAGTATAGTAAGGCTATTTTGTTTAAAAAACGACATAGTATAGTAAGGCTATTTTGTTTAAAAAAAGACATAGTATAGTAAGGCTATTTTTCTTTAAAAAACTACATAGTATAGTAAGGCTTATTTTTCCTAAAAAACGACATAGTATAGTAAGGCTTTTTTACCCTAAAAAACGACATAGTATAGTAAGGCTATTTTGTTTAAAAAACGACATAGTATAGTAAGGCTATTTTGTTTAAAAAAAGACATAGTATAGTAAGGCTATTTTTCTTTAAAAAATGACAAAGTATAGTAAGGCTTATTTTTCCTAAAAAACGACATAGTATAGTAAGGCTTTTTTACCCTAAAAAACGACATAGTATAGTAAGGCTTTTCCCCTAAAAAACAACATAATATAGTAAGGTTATTTTTCCTAAAAAACGACATAGTATAGTATGGCTTTTTTCTTAAAAAACAACATAGTATAGTAAGGCTATTTTGTTTAAAAAACGACATAGTATAGTAAGGCTATTTTGTTTAAAAAAAGACATAGTATAGTAAGGCTATTTTTCTTTAAAAAACTACATAGTATAGTAAGGCTTATTTTTCCTAAAAAACGACATAGTATAGTAAGGCTTTTTTACCCTAAAAAACGACATAGTATAGTAAGGCTATTTTGTTTAAAAAACGACATAGTATAGTAAGGCTATTTTGTTTAAAAAACGACTTAGTATAGTAAGGCTTTTCCCCTAAAAAACAACATAGTATAGTAAGGTTATTTTTCCTAAAAAACGACATAGTATAGTATGGCTTTTTTCTTAAAAAACAACATAGTATAGTAAGGCTATCTTGTTTAAAAAACGACATAGTATAGTAAGGCTATTTTGTTTAAAAAAAGACATAGTATACTAAGGCTATTTTTCTTTAAAAAACGACATAGTATAGTAAGGCTTATTTTTCCTAAAAAACGACATAGTATAGTAAGGCTTTTTTACCCTAAAAAACGACATAGTATAGTAAGGCTATTTTGTTTAAAAAACGACATAGTATAGTAAGGCTATTTTGTTTAAAAAAAGACATAGTATAGTAAGGCTATTTTTCTTTAAAAAACTACATAGTATAGTAAGGCTTATTTTTCCTAAAAAACGACATAGTATAGTAAGGCTTTTTTACCCTAAAAAACGACATAGTATAGTAAGGCTATTTTGTTTAAAAAACGACATAGTATAGTAAGGCTATTTTGTTTAAAAAACGACATAGTATAGTAAGGCTTTTCCCCTAAAAAACAACATAGTATAGTAAGGTTATTTTTCCTAAAAAAACGACATAGTATAGTATGGCTTTTTTCTTAAAAAACAACATAGTATAGTAAGGCTATTTTGTTTAAAAAACGACATAGTATAGTAAGGCTATTTTGTTTAAAAAAAGACATAGTATAGTAAGGCTATTTTTCATTAAAAAACTACATAGTATAGTAAGGCTTATTTTTCCTAAAAAACGACATAGTATAGTAAGGCTTTTTTACCCTAAAAAACGACATAGTATAGTAAGGCTATTTTGTTTAAAAAACGACATAGTATAGTAAGGCTATTTTGTTTAAAAAACGACATAGTATAGTAAGGCTTTTCCCCTAAAAAAACAACATAGTATAGTAAGGTTATTTTTCCTAAAAAACGACATAGTATAGTATGGCTTTTTTCTTAAAAAACAACATAGTATAGTAAGGCTATTTTGTTTAAAAAACGACATAGTATAGTAAGGCTATTTTGTTTCAAAAAAGACATAGTATAGTAAGGCTATTTTTCTTTAAAAAACTACATAGTATAGTAAGGCTTATTTTTCCTAAAAAACGACATAGTATAGTAAGGCTTTTTTACCCTAAAAAACGACATAGTATAGTAAGGCTATTTTGTTTAAAAAACGACATAGTATAGTAAGGCTATTTTGTTTAAAAAACGACATAGTATAGTAAGGCTTTTCCCCTAAAAAAACAACATAGTATAGTAAGGTTATTTTTCCTAAAAAACGACATAGTATAGTATGGCTTTTTTCTTAAAAAACAACATAGTATAGTAAGGCTATTTTGTTTAAAAAACGACATAGTATAGTAAGGCTATTTTGTTTAAAAAAAGACATAGTATAGTAAGGCTATTTTTCTTTAAAAAACGACATAGTATAGTAAGGCTTATTTTTCCTAAAAAACGACATAGTATAGTAAGGCTTTTTTACCCTAAAAAACGACATAGTATAGTAAGGCTATTTTGTTTAAAAAACGACATAGTATAGTAAGGCTATTTTGTTTAAAAAACGACATAGTATAGTAAGGCTTTTCCCCTAAAAAAACAACATAGTATAGTAAGGTTATTTTTCCTAAAAAACGACATAGTATAGTATGGCTTTTTTCTTAAAAAACAACCTAGTATAGTAAGGCTATTTTGTTTAAAAAACGACATAGTATAGTAAGGCTATTTTGTTTAAAAAAAGACATAGTATAGTAAGGCTTTTCCCCTAAAAAAAACAACATAGTATAGTAAGGTTATTTTTCCTAAAAAACGACATAGTATAGTAAGGCTTTTTTACCCTAAAAAACGACATAGTATAGTAAGGCTATTTTGTTTAAAAAACGACATAGTATAGTAAGGCTATTTTGTTTAAAAAACGACATAGTATAGTAAGGCTTTTCCCCTAAAAAAACAACATAGTATAGTAAGGTTATTTTTCCTAAAAAACGACATAGTATAGTATGGCTTTTTTCTTAAAAAACAACATAGTATAGTAAGGCTATTTTGTTTAAAAAACGACATAGTATAGTAAGGCTATTTTGTTTAAAAAAAGACATAGTATAGTAAGGCTATTTTTCTTTAAAAAACGACATAGTATAGTAAGGCTTATTTTTCCTAAAAAACGACATAGTATAGTAAGGCTTTTTTACCCTAAAAAACGACATAGTATAGTAAGGCTATTTTGTTTAAAAAACGACATAGTATAGTAAGGCTATTTTGTTTAAAAAACGACATAGTATAGTAAGGCTTTTCCCCTAAAAAAACAACATAGTATAGTAAGGTTATTTTTCCTAAAAAACGACATAGTATAGTATGGCTTTTTTCTTAAAAAACAACATAGTATAGTAAGGCTATTTTGTTTAAAAAACGACATAGTATAGTAAGGCTATTTTGTTTAAAAAAAGACATAGTATAGTAAGGCTATTTTTCTTTAAAAAACTACATAGTATAGTAAGGCTTATTTTTCCTAAAAAACGACATAGTATAGTAAGGCTTTTTTACCCTAAAAAACGACATAGTATAGTAAGGCTATTTTGTTTAAAAAACGACATAGTATAGTAAGGCTATTTTGTTTAAAAAACGACTTAGTATAGTAAGGCTTTTCCCCTAAAAAACAACATAGTATAGTAAGGTTATTTTTCCTAAAAAACGACATAGTATAGTATGGCTTTTTTCTTAAAAAACAACATAGTATAGTAAGGCTATTTTGTTTAAAAAACGACATAGTATAGTAAGGCTATTTTGTTTAAAAAAAGACATAGTATAGTAAGGCTATTTTTCTTTAAAAAACTACATAGTATAGTAAGGCTTATTTTTCCTAAAAAACGACAAAGTATAGTAAGGCTTTTTTACCCTAAAAAACGACATAGTATAGTAAGGCTATTTTGTTTAAAAAACGACATAGTATAGTAAGCCTATTTTGTTTAAAAAAAGACAGTATAGTAAGGCTATTTTCCTTTAAAAAACTACATAGTATAGTAAGGCTTATTTTTCCTAAAAAACGACATAGTATAGTAAGGCTTTTTTACCCTAAAAAACGACATAGTATAGTAAGGCTATTTTGTTTAAAAAACGACATAGTATAGTAAGGCTATTTTGTTTAAAAAAAGACATAGTATAGTAAGGCTATTTTTCTTTAAAAAACTACATAGTATAGTAAGGCTTATTTTTCCTAAAAAACGACATAGTATAGTAAGGCTTTTTTACCCTAAAAAACGACATAGTATAGTAAGGCTATTTTGTTTAAAAAACGACATAGTATAGTAAGGCTATTTTGTTTAAAAAACAACATAGTATAGTAAGGCTTTTCCCCTAAAAAACAACATAGTATAGTAAGGTTATTTTTCCTAAAAAACGACATAGTATAGTATGGCTTTTTTCTTAAAAAACAACATAGTATAGTAAGGCTATTTTGTTTAAAAAACGACATAGTATAGTAAGGCTATTTTGTTTAAAAAAAGACATAGTATAGTAAGGCTATTTTTCTTTAAAAAACTACATAGTATAGTAAGGCTTATTTTTCCTAAAAAACGACATAGTATAGTAAGGCTTTTTTACCCTAAAAAACGACATAGTATAGTAAGGCTATTTTGTTTAAAAAACGACATAGTATAGTAAGGCTATTTTGTTTAAAAAACGACATAGTATAGTAAGGCTTTTCCCCTAAAAAAACAACATAGTATAGTAAGGTTATTTTTCCTAAAAAACGACATAGTATAGTATGGCTTTTTTACCCTAAAAAACGACATAGTATAGTAAGGCTATTTTGTTTAAAAAACGACATAGTATAGTAAGGCTATTTTGTTTAAAAAACGACATAGTATAGTAAGGCTATTTTGTTTAAAAAACGACATAGTATAGTAAGGCTATTTTGTTTAAAAAAAGACATAGTATAGTAAGGCTATTTTTCTTTAAAAAACTACATAGTATAGTAAGGCTTATTTTTCCTAAAAAACGACATAGTATAGTAAGGCTTTTTTACCCTAAAAAACGACATAGTATAGTAAGGCTATTTTGTTTAAAAAACGACATAGTATAGTAAGGCTATTTTGTTTAAAAAAAGACATAGTATAGTAAGGCTATTTTTCTTTAAAAAACGACAAAGTATAGTAAGGCTTATTTTTCCTAAAAAACGACATAGTATAGTAAGGCTTTTTTACCCTAAAAAACGACATAGTATAGTAAGGCTTTTCCCCTAAAAAACAACATAGTATAGTAAGGTTATTTTTCCTAAAAAACGACATAGTATAGTAAGGTTATTTTTCCTAAAAAACGACATAGTATAGTATGGCTTTTTTCTTAAAAAACAACATAGTATAGTAAGGCTATTTTGTTTAAAAAACGACATAGTATAGTAAGGCTATTTTGTTTAAAAAAAGACATAGTATAGTAAGGCTATTTTTCTTTAAAAAACGACATAGTATAGTAAGGCTTATTTTTCCTAAAAAACGACATAGTATAGTAAGGCTTTTTTACCCTAAAAAACGACATAGTATAGTAAGGCTATTTTGTTTAAAAAACGACATAGTATAGTAAGGCTTTTCCCCTAAAAAACAACATAGTATAGTTAGGTTATTTTTCCTAAAAAACGACATAGTATAGTAAGGTTATTTTTCCTAAAAAACGACATAGTATAGTATGGCTTTTTTCTTAAAAAACAACATAGTATAGTAAGGCTATTTTGTTTAAAAAACGACATAGTATAGTAAGGCTATTTTGTTTAAAAAAAGACATAGTATAGTAAGGCTATTTTTCTTTAAAAAACGACATAGTATAGTAAGGCTTATTTTTCCTAAAAAACGACATAGTATAGTAAGGCTTTTTTACCCTAAAAAACGACATAGTATAGTAAGGCTATTTTGTTTAAAAAACGACATAGTATAGTAAGGCTATTTTGTTTAAAAAACGACATAGTATAGTAAGGCTTTTCCCCTAAAAAACAACATAGTATAGTAAGGTTATTTTTCCTAAAAAACGACATAGTATAGTATGGCTTTTTTCTTAAAAAAACAACATAGTATAGTAAGGCTATTTTGTTTAAAAAACGACATAGTATAGTAAGGCTATTTTGTTTAAAAAAAGACATAGTATAGTAAGGCTATTTTTCTTTAAAAAACTACATAGTATAGTAAGGCTTATTTTTCCTAAAAAAACGACATAGTATAGTAAGGCTTTTTTACCCTAAAAAACGACATAGTATAGTAAGGCTATTTTGTTTAAAAAACGACATAGTATAGTAAGGCTATTTTGTTTAAAAAACGACATAGTATAGTAAGGCTTTTCCCCTAAAAAACAACATAGTATAGTAAGGTTATTTTTCCTAAAAAACGACATAGTATAGTATGGCTTTTTTCTTAAAAAACAACATAGTATAGTAAGGCTATTTTGTTTAAAAAAACGACATAGTATAGTAAGGCTATTTTTCTTTAAAAAACGACATAGTATAGTAAGGCTTATTTTTCCTAAAAAACGACATAGTATAGTAAGGCTTTTTTACCCTAAAAAACGACATAGTATAGTAAGGCTATTTTGTTTAAAAAATGACAGTATAGTAAGGCTATTTTGTTTAAAAAAAGACATAGTATAGTAAGGCTATTTTTCTTTAAAAAACTACATAGTATAGTAAGGCTTATTTTTCCTAAAAAACGACATAGTATAGTAAGGCTTTTTTACCCTAAAAAACGACATAGTATAGTAAGGCTATTTTGTTTAAAAAACGACATAGTATAGTAAGGCTATTTTGTTTAAAAAACGACATAGTATAGTAAGGCTTTTCCCCTAAAAAACAACATAGTATAGTAAGGTTATTTTTCCTAAAAAACGACATAGTATAGTATGGCTTTTTTCTTAAAAAACAACATAGTATAGTAAGGCTATTTTGTTTAAAAAACGACATAGTATAGTAAGGCTATTTTGTTTAAAAAAAGACATAGTATAGTAAGGCTATTTTTCTTTAAAAAACTACATAGTATAGTAAGGCTTATTTTTCCTAAAAAACGACATAGTATAGTAAGGCTTTTTTACCCTAAAAAACGACATAGTATAGTAAGGCTATTTTGTTTAAAAAACGACATAGTATAGTAAGGCTATTTTGTTTAAAAAACGACATAGTATAGTAAGGCTTTTCCCCTAAAAAACAACATAGTATAGTAAGATTATTTTTCCTAAAAAACGACATAGTATAGTATGGCTTTTTTCTTAAAAAACAACATAGTATAGTAAGGCTATTTTGTTTAAAAAACGACATAGTATAGTAAGGCTATTTTGTTTAAAAAACGACATAGTATAGTAAGGCTTTTCCCCTAAAAAACAACATAGTATAGTAAGGTTATTTTTCCTAAAAAACGACATAGTATAGTATGGCTTTTTTCTTAAAAAACAACATAGTATAGTAAGGCTATTTTGTTTAAAAAACGACATAGTATAGTAAGGCTATTTTGTTTAAAAAAAGACATAGTATAGTAAGGCTATTTTTCTTTAAAAAACTACATAGTATAGTAAGGCTTATTTTTCCTAAAAAACGACATAGTATAGTAAGGCTTTTTTACCCTAAAAAACGAAATAGTATAGTAAGGCTATTTTGTTTAAAAAACGACATAGTATAGTAAGGCTATTTTGTTTAAAAAACGACATAGTATAGTAAGGCTTTTCCCCTAAAAAACAACATAGTATAGTAAGGTTATTTTTCCTAAAAAACGACATAGTATAGTATGGCTTTTTTCTTAAAAAACAACATAGTATAGTAAGGCTTTTTTCTTTAAAAACGACATAATAGTAAGGTTTTTTTTTCTTAAAAAACAACATTGTATAGTAAGGCTTTTTTTCTTTAAAAAATTGTATTAATGAATCAGTTTTACCTTTTCACATGAGATGCAGACACGGAACTTGGTTGACTTCAATTCTTCGTTTCCATTCAAAACGACGATGAGCTAAGCGTCGTTACCTTAAATTCACGTGAGGCTAAGAAATAAAACAGGAAAAACATTACTTCAACAGAACAGCAAACAATGAATCGTCACCCCCCCCAAGTGTTACTGCGCACCTCGTTGGAAGCGTTCATGTACTTACAGGATTCCCAGACTTAAACCCCATGGACCTGTTTCACATACATTCTTTGTCCTCCTCGCTGACCACTTCATTGCATTCGCCCTGGTAAATTTCTTGGCAGGCGTGATGATTAAAAACAGAAGCAGCTGCTCACTTGGAAAAACTACACAAAAAAACACCGCCAGAACTTTGTGAGCACGAACGGTGGTCAAAAGTACAGAAAGGAATCTTGAAACGTGGATAGTCGTCGTTGTGAGACAGCCAATGAGAGCCCAGAAGAGTGTAGCGAGTGCGAATCAATGCATCCGCCACAATTTCAAAATAAAATAACAGATACAAGAAATGCATTTAATTTGGAGGATTTCATAACTTGGATCTTTTTCGTATCTCGAGGCACTCATTTGCTTTCGTAACCTGAAAATTTCGTACCTAGAGACATTCTTAAGTAGAGGTATGACTGTATAGTAACTCTTAATTGTCCATTGTCCATAATTGTAGGCTTTTTTCCTAAAAAAAACGACATAGGATAGTAAGGCTTTTTCCCTAAAAAAACGACCATGTATAGCAGGGGTAGGGAACCTATGGCTCGGGAGCCATATGTGGCTCTTTCCATGGGTGCATATGGCTCTCCACTAACCTGTGAGGTAAAATAGGTAAATCACTGGTGAGAAAACTGAGTCCCGAACGCACTAATAGAGCATCACTGTGGCGTTGACACTAACTCTACCACCACTTTAATCATAATTTTGTTTTTTATTACTCTTCTGCATGCATGATATCATTGATACTGATTTATTAGCAGCATAACAATGTTGTCAAGAGAATTTGGAGAGGTTTTGTACTTCAAAAGTGGTGAAATGACCAAAAAATAAATCACACATTTTCATGTATTTTTACTTTTCAATTCTGAGAATGGCTCTCAGAAAATAACATTAGAAAATAGGAATCGTTTATGGCTCTCTCTGTCAAAAAGGTTCCCGACCCCTGATGTATAGTAAGGCTTTTTTCCTAAAAAAAAACCGACCATGTATAGTAAGGCCTTTTTCCTAAAAAAAACACGACCATGTATAGTAAGGCTTTTTTCTTTAAAAAACCCACATAGCATAGTAAGGCTTTTTTCTTAAAAAACGACCATGTATAGTAAGGCTTTTTTTTCTTAAAAAACGACACAGTATAGTAAGGCTATTTTTCTTAAAAAAACAACCATGTATAGCAGGGCTTATTTTTAACAACAAAAATGACCATGTTTAGTAAGGCTTTTTTTCTTTAAAAAATCCCCATGTATAGTAAGGCTTTTTTTAACCTGAAAAACAACCATGTATAGTAAGGCTTTTTTTTAAACCTGAAAAACAACAACCATGTATTGTAAGGCTTTTTTTTTTAAACCTGAAAAACAACAACCATGTATTGTAAGGCTTTTTTTTAAACCTGAAAAACAACAACCATGTATAGTAAGGCTTTTTTTAACCTGAAAAACAACAACCATGTAAAGAAAGGCTTTTTTTCTTCTATTCAAATATAACACCTGTCAAACCAGCTTCAAAAAAGACAGGACAAAGCATATTTTTTGGAGTATTATATGTATTTGCTTTTTGTAATATTAAGTGTTTTTTGGATACAGATTTACAGACGTACCACTTTTTTTTGTTTTAATTCAACCTGTCAATTTTGGTACTTTAGTTTCCTAAAAACATTTATACACAATTGTCTGGGGATTGTAAAATATACATATTTTCCTTCCTGGCATATTTACACAAGCCCACCTCGGCTACTTACTGTACGGCTTTTAAAATGAGAGCTGTATTTAGAAAACCCAAATGAGGAAAAATGATAACAGTCATGGATGACCATTGTGCTTCTTTCCCCTCGGTGAGGGATGAAATATTCCGGGAAATGGGACGAGGACGGACCCCCGTCATCCTCCGTGGAAGAACTTTCCCTCGAATCCCATCGCTATCACGAGTGTAAGATGAAGTAGGAGTAAACAGAAGGTTTACGAAGAGCTTCCGCGCACCTGAGCCCGTGGATGGGCCGACATTCTGCAACGAGCGACCAGTCCGTGGCGTCCCAGCTGGTATTTTTTACGTATTTTTTTTTTGGCACTGAGCGAGGGCGGGGCTTCATCCACTTTGGATGTACTTTTTGATAACCACGCAGCCGTGTCTGAAGAGCGGGCAGGGTAGCGACTGAAGCAGCGTCCACGTTTTGGCGCCGGATTCGAACGTCTCCATGTTTCCCAGCGCCGGACCCTCGCTGCTCACGATGCCCCCGGTGGCGTAGATCTTACCGTCTAGGATCACCGCACTAGTAGCAAGAAGAGGAGAAAAATCGATATGTCGTGATAGTACGTTGTACAGTTCACGAATCGATTTAAAAGACATCCGAAGCGAGCTTTACGCTTGTCTGATTGGTGGAAGTAAACAATAGGTAGCCGCAATTCCAGGCACGTCCACTAGTTGGCAGCAACGAGCCGCCATGTCTTGCAATCTTCAAAATAACTGCACAAAGGAGTGCGTTGAGGTCATAATTGTGCTGGCCACCAGCGAGGGCTCTTTCAGAGTTCAAGTCGACTACTTAAGGGCATTGTCATGGATGGTAGCTACGACGAAGCTAATGTGGTGGTTTAACAGGAGTGTGTGCAGGAAGGATTAAAAGTTGGCCAATAAGAAGATTACACTTTTGTGTCCTCCTATTGGCAAAGTCGTAAACGCCGCTGGAAGTGGAAAAGATGATTATTTAAATCTTCAATCTATTGGGCCTGACCAGGAGAGACATGCATGTAGTTGGATGAGCGCCCCCTCGAGGATCCTTTGGGTACAACACTTGACAAACGTACACAGCAATACGTCTGCTTAAGAAATTAATCGGTTCCAGAGATGGTTTTGTACCTGAATTGAAAGTATAGATGCATTTTACAACCCCGTAATAGCCAAAAAAATAATTAAAATGATCAAAATAGACCAATATTGTATGAAATATGTCAGAAACATAAGAGAAATAAAGATAAGAACATTCATGAGGCTTTTAAAATGTATAACAAACATGCAATAATATTTTTGACTGTTTAGCAATTGATGAAACGTACAAACAAGCGCACGAAAACACAACTGAAAATGATACATTCAAAACAATTCTACTTTCTTGGGGCCCATGATGAAAATTAAAGAATGAAGTTGCTTTAAGCAAATCACAAAAAAATGGCGGCCACGCAGGTCTCTCCTAGCCAATGGGAGGCCATCGGGGTATTGAGAGATTACCAATGGGAGTGCCAAGTTTAAAATAAATACAGGATGTACATTTTACGTTTTGCGGGATGTTTGATTTTGTGTAGCGTAATCCGAGACCATATTTTCCACTCGAGGCGTTTCGCAACCTGAATATTTTGTATGTAGAAACATTTTTTGTAAGTAGAGGTAACACTGTATAGGTGTGTGTGTGTGTTGGGGGGGTGCTTCTTACCTGCAGAACTGCCTGGAGTGGTTCATGTTGGGGCCCGCTTTGATGTTGCCCTTATCAGGGTCGTAGATGGTCGTGGCTCGTGCGTAAGCCCCGCCCAGAATGTACACAAACCCGCCAAGACTCACCGCCGGAGCGTACTTGTTATCTACACAAGACAAAGTCCCACAAATTATATACACACACTTTGACCAAGACAAAAATAGCCGCGTAAACAAACAAAAAAAACAGACAGATGCGCTCAAAAATACACCCCAAAACACTCCGAGTGATCACTGTTAAAACAAAGCCATTTTCCATCCAGTTGTAATGACATTTACTTATTTTCCCCCCCAACACACTTGCCCAAACATTAGAAAGAGCTCCCAGCACGACACAAACAGCCTGCGACACCCCTAAATTTCATTTCTATGCGCTCGCCGCCCGAGGCCAAAAACTCACGGGGGTGTAAAAAAAAAAACAACATCAACACCGACGGGGATTGAGGGGAAGAAAAAAATACAAATAAAAAGTGTGATGGGTATTTTCTGCGTGTCGTAGGCGCAGCATGTGGCATCGTCTTTATAAACATCACCTGGATGTGTTGCTGACATCCCAGAATGATTTACAAATGGAGATTAGGATGGCTCATTAGCATAAATGAGCTGTCGGGAACAGCTGAGTTGGCGTTCCCAACCTGGTGACATCAGGATATTTGGGCCAATCAGAAGCCAGAAGTCAGAATAGCCAGTAAAAAGCGAAATTTGGTCATTCGTGTTCAAAAGCGTCAGAGTCGGGGGGTGCTGGAGCTTAACTTGGTTGACTTTGGGCTAAAGGCAAACTAGTTTTAATTGAGTTTTTTTGGAAAATATTGTGGTTTATTTTAGGGGAGTTACATGGAAGGGCAAAATGCAAATTTGTTGTATGCAAAATAATAATAATTTTTTGAACGTTTGTGGTCATCATGTCAAATAAAATGTGTGATGCTTTTATTTAAATGGAAATATTGTTTCTTAACGGTATAAAATTGAACATTTAGAGTCAACGTGCAACCCCCCAAAATAATAATAATGACTTTTTGATGAATAATTGAACAACAAAAAAGACCAACGCTACTAACTTTGTACGCTTGTTTGCCGTTTATCTATTATGTTCCACTTTTCAGTTGACTTTTAGAAGGAAAACTGCATGAAATGACATGCCACCGAAAAGTTATTATATTTTTACACTGTAGAAATGGCAAGGTAAGAATAATGACATTCAAATAAACGCTGAAAGATAACCTAAGGGCGAACCTGTCGTCATGGGAACAAAAACATTTTCACGGTAATGTGAGACAATGAAGTGTTACAACATATTTGCCTTTGAAGGGCCGCCAGTTGTTCACTTCTTTGCTCGCCTCTGGTTGAGGAGAACACTGTTGCTAGGCAACCGTGATCACCCCCCAAAAAACTCAAAAGGACAGCAGGCACTTATTAATTGAAAATGAATTTGAAATAACTCGGCATCTTTTTTCATGCGAATAAATAATGTCATAATAAATCAGCAGGAAAATACTTTTTGGACCATTTTGGAGGATTTTTTGCAACAATTACTACTACTTTTTTTAGTGGGTATGAAAATGAATTTGAAATAACTCGGCACCTTTTTTCATGCGAATAAATAATGTCATAATAAATCAGCAGGAAAATACTTTTTTGACAATTTTGGAGGATTTCTTGCAACAATTACTACTTTTTTTAGTGGGTAACAAAAATCATACTTACTCTTCACCGTAATTTAAACTTGAGGATTGTTTTTCCCGAAAAGGCTAGAAATTGTAACTTGAATTCCACAAAAAAATCCGAAGCCGCAAACCAGAACCGTCGTTTTGCTTTAAAATCTTTCACCAAAAAAACTGAAAAATAATTTGGTTTCCAGCTAGATGATTTAAAAAAATAAAACCACATTTTACCTAAATTTTGGTTGCAATTGTTAAAAAAAAGTCAAAATGTCTCCATCACGTCTACTTTTTACGATAAAAAAAACCCAAATAATTAGCTAAAATCCAAAGACGAACTGACCTATCATCGGCGACTCAATAAAACTCCAGGCGTCACTCTGCGGCACGTACGACTGCAGCACCCCTGCCGACCGTCCCGCCTCGTTGACTCCGCCGAACACGTAGACCTTGCCGCCGCACACCGTGGCCGCCGCCGAGTGCACGGGCTTGGGCAGCGGCGACACCGTCTCCCATTGGTTAGTGATGGTGTCGTACCTGTAGGGAACACAAACCACAATCCAGTTTCAATCTCCTCGCTCCTAAGCTTCCTCGTTAACTCATTGGCTGCCAAAGATGGCGCCATTTTGACCGTAGGGATGACACGAATGAGCCACAAACGCAACCGCGTGCCTTATGTTTGACACCCCTGCTCTAAATGCTATACGTCAGGGGTCAGGAACCTTTTTGACGAAGAGAGCCACAAACAATTCATATTTTCCAAAGTTATTCCTTGTGAGCCATACTACGAATTTAAAAGTCAAAATACATACATGTAAACGAGTTCCTTTTCAAAATTTTGGGGGGTAATTTCACCACTTTTAAAGTGGAAAAAACAGATTTTTAAAAAAAAAGATTCTTATGCTGTTGCTAATCAATGAGAGGATGCATTCCAGAAGAGTGTACTACAAAAAAAATGAAGATTAAAGCAGTTCTAGATGTAATATCTCAGTTCTGTCACCAGCGATTTCCATATTTTAGCTCACAGGTTAGCAAAGAGCCAGATGCACCCATCAAAAGAGCCACATGTAGCTCCCGAGCCATAGGTTCCCTACCCCTGCTATATGTCCTACTTACACACTGCACTAATGTATCACACACAGACACAGACACACACAGAGACGAACACACACACACACACTCGGAGTAGAGTAGGCTTCCCGACTTTCGGGCCGCGGGGCTGACAGGCGTAATTAGCCGAACGCGCGCACCACCAGGGAGGAAGAAAAAGGGCCAGCATTGCGCAAAATGACGGCAATTAAAGCAATTACACAAAGCAAACACATGTCGCGCGACACACGCCATTAAGCCCTGGTGTGGACCGGCCACCATCTTGGAGGAGGGAGAAAAAAATAATAAAAAATGAATCAAGAAGACCTCATTTTGTATTTTCACTTTACGTTCCGGGGGTGCTGGAGCCCATCTCAGCCTAATAGGGTGAATTGGTTGCCACCCAATCACGGAGCAGGATGAAATCATCGACCATTCGCAGACGACGTGATGTGAAAATCATTATCGGCCTGCTACTTGAGTGCATTGTGGGTAAAAAAAAATCACAGGAATGCAACCCGTTGAGTAGCCACTTGGCTTTGTTTACCCCTGCGGATGAGCTCGACGGGATGACGGCTACCAGGGTTTTTTATTTTATTTTATTTTTTAAACTCAATTCAACCGTCACGGGAAAGATAAGAAAACGCGGCGAGACGCCAAAGAGAAAACAGCGAGAGAAACGTTAGCGATTTAAAGCGGCGCGTTCCCTATTTGTGTTTCACTGTCAATAAATTCGTACACAAAACCTCTTCTAGTGACGCAGCAGAGTGGTGGTTTTTGATGCTGACTCAAAAGGTAGCGTACGGAATCGCTTTTTGGTGGTCTTTGGACCATCTGACGGCGTAAAAAAATCCATGCAGATGATTTACAGCGGTTTGGGTGTCCTTCACAACGATGTGTCACCTTCACGTAATCCCCGTGGAGGCTGCATGACACAACTGGCATCCCAGATTAAGACGTAATCCTGAGGAATTAATTCATTCGGATGAGATTGGTTGATCCAGACCAAAAAGATATAAGGTCTATGCTAAATTTGCCACTTTTAGATTGTTATTTTTGTTTTTAAATCTGCTCGGCGGACAGCAAAAAGTTTTTGGATCAAAATAGTGTTCGTTTTTGTGAACAAGTCAAATTTGAGGGAGAAAATATTTAGTAAGAATTCAGGAAAATTTAATTTAGGGGAGAAATGTCTATGTTTTGAGGTGAACATTTGGTTGAAAATTTAACAAAATACATTAAAGACGCAAATATATAACATAAATAATAGTATATTTGACAAGAGGTCGTTTTTGGGGGAAAGTGAAAATACGTCAAGTTGGAAAAAAAATATTTTGGGGGAAAATTTTGTAAAAAAGTTTTGGGATCAAAATAGTGTTCAAATTTGAGGGAGAAAATATTTAGTAAGAATTCAGGAAAAAATAATTTAGCAGAAAAATGTCTATGTTTTGAGATGAACATTTGGTTGAAAATTTAACAAAATACATTAAAGATGCAAATATATAACATAAATAATAGTATATTTGACAAGAGGTCGTTTTTGGTGGAAAGTGAAAATACGTCAAGTTGGAAAAAAAATATTTTGGGGGAAAAATTAGTAAAAAGTTTTTGGATCAAAATAGTCTTTAGACTTGGTCTCACGCAAAAAAAAATGATCGGGACATCCCTAGTATACAGCTTTACGAAATTAGTATGCTAGCCAGGTAAAATGTTAGCATTTGCATATTTCTTTCCTGTTTACATCTTTGCAAGCAATAATCAAAGAGTGATGTTATCAAGCTTTTTTTTTTAACGTCAACTTTTTATAGTCAGCGCCGAGTGCATCTAGCGCCATTTTCGCTTTCATTTTTCTCCCAGTTTGTAAGTCGAGCGAGTCCCAAAATGGCGTGATCCATCACAATGAACATCCCGTCTGCCCGCATTCTTCACCGTTATATTACCCGGCGTGTTAAATAAAGTCTGCCAGCAATGAGGCTCCCCGTCCGAATTTGATTTATTAGCGTAGGGAAGGTAGCATCGATTTCTTTTCATCAACTCTCCTCGCTGGACTAGTTTTGCACCGGCCAAAAAAAACCCTTAAAATAATTAGTGGGGAAATTAGCTTAGCGCAGTTTGTCTTCATATTGGGGCAAATACATTTATCCTTTTCAGCGGTGGACTGCGTGTGGTGGCGAGGGTCGCACACCCGGGTTGAGGTGGGGGTGTCAATCTTGACAGCCCAGCGGGGCGCTACTGCCGCAAACTTGCCTAATCTAGAGGAGCAAGGGATTAGCTCGGTAGGAGGGAAGTGGCTTTAGCGGGGGGCTTTGGGAGCCTCTTGTTCCCGACGGCAGAGGGGTCGCCTCCCTGTGGTGCGCCCCTGGAACCACCCACCAGTTGGCACTCACCGTAACAGATCGAGGGTCTTACCTGAGCTCAAACGGAGAAACGCTTGCAGGTAGAGAAACAGCGGTTCGTTAGCCGAGTGGAAAAATGAGCCATAACTCTGGACGGAGTTTTACCAGAATCCTCCTTGTTTCCGAATCATTCACTCTTGGTCCTGCGATTGGGGTGTTTAAGGATTCAAACGTGAGCCGTTGGTTGAGCTAGGTGGGCAAAGGTAGGTTGTCAAACTCAAGATTGGTCTGGGACGGGGGATAAACTCAGGATTTTTTGTCAAGACTAGCGCTGATCTACCGGTTTTTAAGGAAAACGAGGTGAAAGAATATAATAAATCACTTGTGATATTAGGATCTCGTCTGGTTTGAGCTCGTTTTGGTGTCGACTCCCAGAATTCTTGGTCTGGAGCACTACACCAGACAAAGATTGTGAGAAAACTTGATCTGAATTTACGATAGGACAGTCTTCCGATCCAAAAGATATCATTTCCTGATCAATTCTTGATGATCCCATTGACTTTGATTTGCTTTGTACTTTGTGCTTTTTGCTTTGTTGTTCTGCGGCCTTTGACTGTACTGTCTAACTTATAACTATGCCTTTTCTTGCTACTGTCACAATGAAATTTCCTGAATACGGGATGAATAAAGTTATCCAATCCTATACCGAACCAAAGATTGATACAGGGTTTCTATCATTAGCTTCTTAAGTAGTTTAAATCTGCGGACACATTTCCCCGGAGATCTGATTAACTGAAAAGTACGATAGTACTGAAGACACAAGACTACCAGATTGGATCCGATATTGGGACATATTCCATCACTGTCCGATACACCAACAATAACCTCATCAGGACCTGATAATAATTAGCGATCTGGGTCAGGACACGACTAGATTGACTTTTGAGGTCTTGAAATAGCTATTGCTATTCCACACAAAGCTCAGAATCACAGCTGGATCGGTCGGGATTTACCATTCTGAATCTGTACTGCTAATCTTTTACAATGCCTTGCTAGCACCATTTAGCTTAATCAAGGATAAAACAATTGGAAACACGAGCCATGTCGATATTTACTAAGGCACAACGAACCATCCCAGAACACAATCTGACGCTAAATTAGGAATCGGCTGAGTCAGGATATCTTAAAAACAAAATACACAAAACTCTACCCGTTGTGTTTGTTAGCCCAGCACCCCCGCCGAGCGACTGCAAAATCGGGCGCCACGTTGCTAACCCTTCCTCATGAAATATTAAGCGGCAATGGCGCTTGAAGGACGCGCAAACCTGGGCGCAATAAATAAAACAAAAGCGCCATGGTGTGATTGACACATCATTAGACAGGCATGAATTATTCAATATTCCGCAATCATATTGCTTTGCTAAAGAATCAACACGCGGGCCCAGGGCAACTGATTGCAAGTTAAAAGCCTCCCCCACAATTCCGTGACTTACAAAAATGAAAAAGTGTCAGCCATTAGCGGCCGGGTTGGATCGTCGTTGAAATGCGGCGAAGGAAAAACTGCATCCGGGCCGCTTTGAGATGCGTCCGATTGAAGGCGTAATTGCGACGGCGAGCTCGGAATTTCACGGTGAGCAGCGTAAAAGATTTCGTCCGAAAGGAAACCACAAATGAGACGCGAAAACTAAAAAAAGCGAACTCAAAGGAATGAGAGTAACCCTTGTAGTAAAATCGAAAGTACTAACTGAAAATGTAGGGCGATTTGGTTCTTACGCTAAAAAACAATATGGTATCAGACATTTTTCAGCTGCGGCACCCCTTAATTAACATGAGTTTGTATCGTGAAAGTGATTATTTACGTTCCCGTAGTCAGGAGTACACAAATAGGAAGCAGCTTTTAAAGTGAAATGCTATTTGAAATGCAGTAATCCGACAATAACTCAAGAGAAAGAGCCGAGCCGAAAGCGCGACGTGATGTTATATGATTCCGTCCCCTTCTTGACGACAGCTCGTCTAATAAATGCCTTCGACTCTGCATGCGCGCCGGCAACAACGAGTGCACACAAACGACCGGTGGCGTCCGTGCGCATCCATCAGGCGACGAGCGACGCGGCAAATCAATTTGCAGCTGTCGCGACGTCCCCGGGCTGCCATCCGCATATCAAACATCGGCAGCCATTTCTATCCGCTGAGTAATGATTGCGGAATGTTATTAGCTCTCCTCTTAGAAACAAGACACGGGCTAGCGTTTCCGACGTAGATGAAGATTCCAGCCGGACAAATATGGCCGACAATGGGCCAACTTAATCACTGCCAGATGTTTTGAAAGAACAGCAATATTTTTACTGATCTCGTCTTTTTCAAGTAGCAAAAGAAAACGTAGTGTGAAAACTTGATTCCAACTTTTCCGATCATTAAAGCATTAAAACTAGGCTTTTGAAAAGTGAAATATTGACTCGTGAACTTTTATAACAAAACTAAAACAAGATAACAGCAACGTGGTTAAAAAAACAAACTTTTCCAGAAAGCTGAAAAGGTTAACATTCAATAATTCTTTCCAAAGTGGAAATTTTGACAACAAATTTGTGTCTAAAATAACTAAAGAAAATGGCCGTTCATTACTCCAAAAGATTTACCGTATTCTCTGGACTTTAAGTCGCATAATTTTTCTGGTCCTGCGCCTTATACTCAAGTGCGCCCTATACTCAGGTGTGCCTTGTGTTTCTTCCCCACTATGACCGCCAACGGCTACTTTAATTTAACCTATAATATTTATTCATGGTTTCTGCCCATAAAACTCCAAAGTTTAGTCTATAGTTTGCTCAAAAATAAGTTAGCAGTACAAATCCAGATCAAAGTTTTCTTTGGAATGACCAAAAGGGTCCAAACCGCAGCATTCTCAAGCAACCCGGAGTCGGTTTCCAGGGATTTGCCTCGTATTTACGAGCGCCACGAAATAAATAGCTCGCTGATAATCTGTCAAGAACGTCGCCGCGTGGTCGGTTGGAGCGTAATTTACGACACCTGCTCCCCGGGTCTACGTCGCCGACCAGCTGTTTGCTGTCGCAGCCCGTCTCGCTGCAAATCTTTCCTGTCGCCGCGCCGCCCTTCGGAAATTGCCCAGCCGAGCTTACGTGTCGAGACACTATTAAAAAAAAATCCTCCGTCAAAATGAATCGCGTTCTTGCTTTGTTGAAGGGAAAAAAATGAAGAAAGTTGAAACGACTTGGCATAAAAAGTGACAGATAATCAGACGGATTGATGTCTATCGCAGTCAGCAAACGAGCGAAATAGATCATTTACAATCTCACTAGCAATGATATAGGACGTGATTGACTTCTACGCTTTACAAAGCATCTTCGAGTATTTTAACAACAGAGAAAAACAACAACGTAGTTTCTGACAGCATCCAAAATCCAAACAGTTCTCCCTTTACGAATAAAATATCAAGACCGACACGTTGATTACCGGCTACGCTTCCAAACAAAGGGCTAAAAAACATGATGCTATGTGTGTCATTCATAAGTGGAGCTGCCAAACAAAACAGGCGTGAAGGTACAAATCAAATCTCCATAAAACTTTGATGGTAAATTATGCATGAAGTGGCTGACATTAGTCTCGGCTCACAGACTCCACACAACAACAACAACAACGGGAAAAGATTGCTACTCTTCCTTCTCATTGCGGTGACATGTCGCTAGCTGCACGCGGCGCACATTAGCCGGCTCATTCAAGCAAGACTTTGTGGGAAGAGGAGACTGAAGTGAGACACCAAAAAGATGACATTTTTGGATTTTGCCGGAAAAACAACCCTAAATGACCTGCGTTCTTTTTAAAACTAGCCCATGTCACAAATGGTTCGGGCTAAACTGACCAAGCACGCATTAGCGAATTTGAACTTACTGGTTTTAAAAATGAACTGCAACCCATCGGTTTTTAAGTTCTGAACTACACCGAGTTTTCTTAGTTGTTTTGTCAGCTCAGGAACATTTCTATTATTACCGAAAACTTTTTATTTTAGGAAACAGGCTGTGTTGGCATAATAAGCGACATTTTCTTCCAGAAAAATCTCAAAAGTGCATAAAATGACAGTTTTGGTGGCGCCTGAGTAGAGAAAATTGAGACCTTTTCCACTACGAAATAGTTCTAAGACTGCGTGACATGGTATTTTTTCCTCAAAAAGTGAAAGAGGACTTTTTGGGGGAAACCGGGGGCGACGATAAAGTACGAGACAAGCAAACGTAGGACAAACTCGACAAATAACAAGGAAGTTCTTAGACTGGAATAGATATCGAAGACAGATGACTTGAAAAAAGAACATTTTCTCGGTAAACACAAATATACCTTTCATTTTTTTGGGGGGATAAAGGATTAATAAGCCACCTTTGGCCCTGTAATAATCGTGTTGCTATGGTGGTAAACAAACCTAAATGTGGCTGCCAAACAAGAGAAGAAAAATGAATCTATATGAAAGATTTTCTAGGGGTTTTAGGGAGAAGAAACATTGAACAGGACTCACCTCTCCACGTGGTCTAGATTCCCGGAGACGCCCAAGCCTCCAATGGCGTAGAGTTTCCCGTCGTAGACCAAGCTGTTGTGTCTGCAACGAGCCACCGTCATGCGGGACACCAAGTTCCAGTTGTCCAGCAAGGACATGTAGCACCATACGTCAGATAGCATCACGCCGGACTCTGTACCACCTGCAAAAAAACCCAAAAACACAATTTTAGTCATTCGTCATTAGGTACTGGAGCCCATCCCAACTGACCACACACGGAACCGGTTGCTAGTCCCTCGTAGGTTGGGTTTATTCTGGGATGTTACTATATGTTCATTAAGCATTTAATAGGTAATGAAGCTATAAATTAATTTGTGCTTTATGTTGGGACCGAGTAAGCATGAGGACACTTTCCCCCACAGCTGCTTTCGAGGCCAGTTAATTGTTTTCAGGACTATTGACTGAACAGGACACCATGTTGACTGTTGATCTGAGTTGGCAATGAAGATCTACAAGGGACTCTTAAATTGCTTTGACTTGGATTCCAGCAGATGGCGATAATCGAGTTAAGTTTCGCATTATTGTTTAAAAATACGGTCGCTCTGTTTACCTTATAAAGAAATTATTATGCTTATTCGTGCAAATTGTTACGCAGTTGTTTTGGTTTCCGATCCGCTCGGGTCTCCTTGTATGCTTACTTGTGCAAATTCTTACGCAGGTGTTTTTGGTTTCAATCTAATATGCAGTTGTTTTTTGACCTTAATGGTGTTATTCGGTTATCTTATGCAATTGTTTGAATCAGATTACATTAAATGTTTTGAGTATGGCGCGACTAAATGGACAGAGGATGCCGTTTCTTCAGAATCATCCTGGACGAGGGCGAGTTGGGAGTGATTTTCCTTGCAAGTTGTAGCCAGTGTATGTTAATGATGTCTTCCTGTTTTGATTAAAGTGTATTAATAATAAATCTATCATAAAGACAAATATTTCCATTACGATTTTAATACTTAGAAGGTAACTGACAGGAGTCCATGTTGGAATGTTTGGGTTATTTTACTGATGAATAAGCACTTGTAAAAATTCACTCCGATGCCATTTAAGAAAATAATTTTGCTTTGGACCAGCGGCAGTAGCTGATTGGCCCACATGTTTAAAAAAAATTAGATTTCCCCGGTGGACACGGTTGTCCCGGCCGCCGTACACATATTTCCATTTATATGAGACACCCGCCTGGAAGACCAATCCGGTTGCGGCTTCAAGGTGAGCGCACGCCTGGTTGGCTTCAAAAGGGGGCGCAAATGGGGCGCGACGGTAGAAAAATGCCAACACGATGGAGAAAAAGGGAAACGGAGCTGCGACGCCCTTTTCACGCTCTTTAAATAGTTGGTAAAAGTCAGACGGAAACGCTTGATTCTGACCTTGAGCGTTCCCAGGTTTGTTGCGCAAGTGGCGAGGCGTGGGTTCACCTGATAGGTAGATGTTATCGCCGGCCGAGATGACGCTGAAGAACTCGCGGTCGTAGAACGGCAGGCTGGCGAGCGGATACCACTTGCTATTCTGAGGGTTGAAGCAGGTGACCGCTGTCAGGGAACGCTGGTTCATCCCGATGGCCTGGCGTCCCCCCACGAGGACGATCACCTCTGCCACACCTGTGACGTAGAGGAAGAGGAGGAGGTGTGATGAAGGTGGACAGATGGTAGGAAGACTCTTGAGGGTTCCACTCTGACCGGATTCTTCTCACACGGTGTCAAAATGTGATATGAAGCAATGTATTATTTAAAGAAAACTCAATAATTTTGAGTGACTAGGATTGCCCATTGCCCACAGTTGGTTGGGATAGGCTCCAGCACCCCCGTGAGGATAAGGTAAATGAAAGAATGCTTTTGATTATAGTCATTCATTTTCCGAACCACTTTATCCTCACAAGGGTTGATTGTATTATTTATTAATCCATTTGAAAAATGACTTTTCAATAAGGTCCTACCTCAGAAACGTTCACTTCAAATTGTGGATCCTAAAGGTTTGTTTCCAGGAAGAACTGATCAAAATAAAGCTTGAAAATCACACTAAAGTTCAATGCTAGGTCATGGCTAAGTGCATGAGCTCAAGTGGAAGGTTGGAGGCGCTAGTTTTCCATAAATTATCCAAATGGGGGTCAAATATCAGGTCATCGAAGACAGAATTAATCGAAAAATGCATTTTTTTTTTCCAATGAACACCTCACAATAACTCTGGCACATTAGGGAAACAATTTACCAAATTGTTAAATTGTAATCTTGTTTGAAATCTGCCAAAATATCCCTCCAAAATGCAATTTTTGGTGCAGAGACGCCTATGCGAGTTCCAATGTTAAGTCAGTTTGGACACTTGTATCTCAAGGGAACAGAAAACTGCAATAGTGTTTCAGTAGTGTACTATACGTACACACACACACACAAAAACACACAAACACACACAGTGGGCGGGATAAAGACACCAGTGATCCAGAACACACAAACAGGTTGGCAAGCTGCCACTAAGCGACTCCCAGTCGGGCGACAAGGCAGCCGCCAGACCTGAGTGAGCAGTGTGTTTGCAAGCAACAGACATCCAGAACAGGGGTGGGGGGACAAGGACCCTCTGATACGGGTGGTCAGCGGGGGGGTTGGTCAGCTGGGAATGAGGAAAAAGGTGAGTGATGGGGGGTTAATCTTCATAGACTGAAAATATCAAGGGTAACATGCGCTTTATCTTTTTGTTGTTGTTGCCCCAATCGATTCTTCAGCTCAGTCCATTCTTCCCACCGCTGATTTTCTAGCTTATACAAACCATCAATTTTTTTTTTAAATACTGTATGCGTGTAGGATTTTTTTATTACTTTATTTTGGGGTGTGCAGGGTGAGTTGTCATGCCTCATTTTTTTCTGTCACTCACCATAAAGGAAATGGTAACATCAATGTGATCTGTTTTATCATAAGTGACGCCCGTGTACATAAATATTGCGCAAAGTAGAACACACACGTGCCCAAATATACAATTTTTTTATACCCACACACACCCGGAATAGCTGTGTGGGACATTTCTATCTCGCTGCAGGTCTATAACCATTATGTCTTATCACGCTCTCTTTTTTACTCCATTTGCTCTCATTTGCTAACCCTGTGATTTGTCTCCCGGGGTGCTAATTTGCTATGACGATGTTGAGGGAGGAGCCCACGGCGCCCCCGAGATGGTGCTAGCGAGTGCGCGTGAGAGTACGTGTGAGAGCGTATTAGAGTGTTTGCTTTTCTACTTAGCTGTTGAAGACCGCAAAATGCCCTCCAAGTATGAGTGCAGTACTCCTTCATATCCAGCAGGAATTGCTTTCTTGTAATTAGACTTAATTAGGAATTTAAAACATTATTTTAACAAGTATAACGGTCTCACCTGTTTAAAGCCCAAAACAATTGTTGTGCTATTAAAAAAAATCTCTTTTGAATAATGGGTGTTTAATAAATAAAAGATTGAGTTTACACACAGAAGGTGAAGAAATTCAATCATAATCTAATCATCTATTAGGATCTGATAGCCGTTTCTGGCCACCATAAAAAAATTCAACTCTCTACATTGCACGGTTTGGACAAACGTAGCGAGAGAATCTTAACATACACCCTTAAATCACGCTTTATAAGGATTATAGACAATTGGCCATCCCATCTAATTGGGTAAACATCAGAATTTGTTTTCCCGACACAGTCCCATCAACTCTGCCTAGCAAAAGGTGATTATTTTTGACCGACTGCCTTTTCCCGCACCTTAAGTGTCTGACTTGTCACGCAAACGCCGCCGGCTACCAGGACTGTCAAAGTTTCAACCTGCCTAGCGACAGGTCGTCGCAAAAATCCCCTAAAAATCCAGACAATTTGGTCAGCGGATGTTCCCGTGTCTGTAATGAATGCGGGAAAAGGCCACGGCAGATTTTGAGCGAGTCCAACGGGTCGGCGTGGTGGATTGGCTTCACCTAAGCTGGATTTATTTTCTCGATGTCCGCGCAGGATGAGATTTTTCCGATAAGCCGCGAGACCGTCGCCGCCTCGCACCGCAAACGGCTGACTGAAAAACCCACGTCTTTCGTCTCTTACCCCGTTCTGGGTCATACAGAATGTAGAGACAATCCCTATGGTTTTTCATTTTGAGGTTCACCTGTCAATCACGTGAATGACAGACGTACGCTAACTTTCGTAAGCATGAAAGACAGTTCAAAGCCGTCTGAGCGACGTGTTCTTTTTTTAAACCAACTCAGTCTTGCTTTCATGTTTTAAGAATTAAATTAGCCAAAAGACAAGCCAATCTTCAAAAAGCGTAAAGCCCATTTCATTCTGGAAAATAAGAAAAACGTCTTCAAGATGTTAGCACGCAGGTTTCCATAAATTCAAAACGAGTGGGTTTCCAATTTAGCCAAAAGGCGGGTTTTTGTAAACATTAAAGGAAATCAGTCCCCAATTAACCTGGCTTTGTTTTTTGTAAACATCAATGACCGATTTAGTCATCAAATGAATTTTGGCGAACACCGGAGACAACTTAACGGCCGGAGTAAACGTCTTAATCGCGTGGAAGTAAAGAAACCCGTAGAAAATCCACAGAGCCGCAAGTAATCTCACGCCGCATTTCCTCCCCGAGACAAACGGCTGGGCTTAATAATTACTCGTAGCCGGACAAGAATCAACAAAGTCGAGGTTAAAACGCTTTTAATTGTCTTTGCGAGCTGCTGACGGCTTCACCTTGCCGCCCGCTTAAACGCGGGTGCGACACTTTCAATTAAAGCTTGAAAGAGAAGCGCCGCTATTGGCTAGGAGGAACCGCAAAGTCGGGATCAACACGTGTTAATTGGGACGCCGCCAAAAAGCAGCGGGTGGCCTTCCAAATAACGCTTTAATGCGGGTTATTGGCGATGTGATTGGTCGCCGGCTGGGCAGCCTGAAATATAAAAAAAAAACGTTCTTGCGTAGTGTTTCATCAAACCCTCTAATTAAATAAGTGAATAAAACAGATCCGCAAAAAGTGAACTATTTTGAAAATGAATGTAAGCAAGCATGTTTTTTGACGTCAATTTAACGTTTTGTTATTTCGTTGTATTTGATTTGCCATCCGATTAGTTTTTAATTGAAATATGTTTGTAATGAGCCTTAATTATTTTTTATACTGCGCTTTGAGAGCACCTGCAAAAATCAAAAGATAATTACACAAAAAAATAGATATGCATAGCATTAAGCCTTCAATAAAGTTTTTTTTGCAAAAATACTGATTCCTATTTGTAGCTTCAACCAAAACACATTTAATCCGTTTTTTTGTGACATCTAAAACCCTCTTAAACCCACAAAAAGTTTTTCCACAAATCACCAAAAAAGTCTGCAATGAAACTTTCCTAACTTCAAATCCAATCCAATTTAAATAAATCCTTCCACTCCTTCAACGTCAATTCAACTAAAAATAAAAAACACCCAACAAAAGTTTCCAGCATTTTATCACAAAACTCGACTTCAACCTTAAAATATTTTTCATGAAAAACACAAATTCAGGTTCCATTATACTCTAAAAAAATCTGTGACTTTCCTTGTCTGTTTTTTTTTCCACTTCAAACTTATTCCCTTTCAATGACGACATTGAATGAGTAAAAACGTACTTCAAAAAACACGAGAAATACTATTTGGTACTTGTTCCTCCCTCATGAGTAATGGCTTGCACACACAAACATACACACACACCCACCCACACACTCACAATGCACTCAAAGTCCACAGATTGACTTTGCTCAGCAAGAAAAGCTTCACGGATGGCAGTTCTTTTTCTTTCTACGCTCGACAGTCTTATCAACAGTGCTCAGGTGGCGCCCCATCTGCTTACGCGCCTTTTTACCCGCACGCACACACACACCAAAAAACAACACACACTCACCCACGGACACGCATTCAAGGACTAAATCATCCAGCTTTTTAGCAACTTTCCATCACTGGGGTAATCAAAACATAACACTATTCTAATCCAAAACTATTTTATTAACTTTCCACGTTTTAAAAACTAACTTTGTGGCCTACATTTTTTTAACATTATTATCAAAGTACGAAACATGATGTGAAATTCCCACAAAATGCTAATAACCTTGACCTATAAAACTAAATGAGTGGTAGACTGCGCCTACACTTGTAAATCTATTATTATTATTATCATATTTTTCTCCAAAATAGGTTTTAGTATCATTTAATCAACACAAGGTGAAGTGGCACTACGCCGGTGGTGTCAAACATAGGGCCCCCGGGCCAGAAGCGGCCCACTAGGGGGTCCAATACGGCCCACAGGGGTTGTTTATTCTGCTTGACTTTGGAGCTCATTTATCAAAAATAAATTGGAATTGTGTCTGGCCCACGTGAGATCTAGTTGGCATGAATGCGGCCCGTCAACCAAAACTGAGTCCGACACCCCCGCAAACCTCCGTAGATAAGCTTTGGACGTCCATGCTGGGCATCAATTAGACCGAGTGTTATTCTTTAGATTTGGGGAAAATAACATCAGAACGTACACGCTTGCTTTCACCTGAAAAGATGGCCGACTATTCACGGCGACCTCACTTCGTACAGCACGCGGCGGCCCATTAGCTTCGCGGTGGGCCAAAATCAATACCGAGCGACGTCTCCTTATGGCCGCGTGACCTCGCTTCCACCTTACGAGCCGGCGTAACGCTAGCGTGGTCTACCTACCTGCCGTGAGTCTGGGCCTGGCGCGTGGCGTCTGCATCTCCTGGCGAGCGTGCGGCAACATGTGGTAGCGCTTGGCTTCGTTGACCAGGTCGCGGCAGGCCTCCGACGACTTGATCAGCTCTTCGTTATCCACCACGTTGAGCAGGTAGGACGGGTGGATGAAGGGCAGGCGAACTGATGCCAGCAGATCTGACAGGTGCTAGCAAAAACAGAAAAGCATTCATTTGATTTACAGCCTAATCGGTCTTTTTTGCTAACATGCTAATCCATAAAAACTCATGACCGCTTTGAATGATATTTTTTAAGGCAGAACAGAGTAAGAAAAACAAAAACAAAAAAATATATTCATTTCCAATGTCTGCCACTTATCCTCACAAGGGTTGCAAGGGGTGCTAGAGCTCACGACAGGTCAAGGTACACACTAAGGTTGGTTGATAGCCAATCGCAGCGCACAATGACACAAACAGCCATTCCCGAATTCGGGAAATTTCTTGGTTGCAGTAGTAACACAAACATAAGACACAGAAGACATTGTAGACCTAGGTAAAAAATTTTTTTTAGCTCAGCATGTTTTTGGCATGTGGAGAAAACGGCATACACAGAAATAGGACTCGGGATCAGTCAAAAAATTAAGATATTAAAGTGGCAATATTATATGCATTGGATTATGATAAGAGAAAAGTCAAAATACAAAATAAAGGTCGGAATATCAGAAGAATGCGTCGATATATCGATCGACCAAAAGATTGCCCGTCCCGGAATTAGCATCTAAGCGGAGGTACAGTTGCCAAGGCAACGTGATATAAAGCCGCAGATTGTGTATGCTTGTTTTTAAGTGCGGTGGCCTGAAACCCCCGCGGGAGACTCGTCTAGTGCCACAGCAAAAGCTGTAAACAAGCCCACTCCTAGTGTCACGGCAGCGGGCCGACGCCGACCGGGATGACCTCGGCTGGCTCCTGGCCACGTGGCCCAGCTGGACAGGGGTGGAAAAAACAGACTCCCAGACAGGGGGGAAAAAAAAAGCCAGTAATAAGCCAAACATCTAACCTCACGCACCTGAGCTCTACTTTGCTCGGAAAATAGTTGGGTTTAAAATTCCATCCCGACACTTTAACTTGGCCATGGGAAATTCTGTAGGCGCGTCTATCCAGATCCCAGATCAGATCGACTGATGAAATCCGCCAAGTACGTTGGAAAAAAAATTGAATTCTAGCACAGCTTGGGCTAATTTTTTTGGTCAAACTTGGTGACTGTCAATTGATTGGTCAGCCAATTCTATCAATTCCAGGACAGAATATTTTTCTAAGTCGAGTATAGGTTGATCCCGACGCCGACAGATAAACATTAGGCCTGGGAGGGGCTAGCAATGACCGATCCAGTCCAGAAATGTGACCACTTAATGGCAGTCTTTCCAGTTCAAATAATTTAATCTTATCAATAACTAACAAAATCAATTCCGACATGGAAAAACGAGGAACATGGAGGATATAGCATGGCAACATGGAAGCAAACAATGCAGACGATCTGACAAAGATTAACAAACATACGGGGTTTAAATAGACTGACACGGGTTGATTACAAAGTACACACAGTTGGTTACAAGAGGAAGGGAAGCCCGGAGGGACACAAGAGGCAAAAAGCAGACAAAACAAGTAAAAGCCCAACTAACCCTAACAACATGGCTTTACTGTCAAACTACAGATGTGGAAAATTGGCATAGTTTCAAGTTATAATAATTTATTTGTGCAAAAACAAAATTGAATAGCGCATTATGAAGTGAAGTTTTTTTTTTTTTCAGCGTAAAATGATATCATTGGAAATCATAACAGCAGATGTAAGACCATCATTTCTGACGGTTGGAAATTTGAGTTTGATAGTAGCCGGTTTCATAAAATCAGAATTAAATCTCAGCATCTATGGCTGAAAAAAAAAAGGCAGGGTGTGAGGTTGGGGGAAGCGTAGGCGAGGGCGCCCGTCACGGCGGACATCTGCTGATGACATTTCCTCTCCGCGAGCCCCGCAGATGGGACTGTCGGCTACCGGCGCCCACGGGGGAGCGCGCCGTCTGCCAAAACAGTTTATCAAACAAGCCGCGCGGGTAAACACGGGCGGGACCTGCCAGATTTAAGAAGTGCCACTTCCCGTGCTCGGCGGCTGACCTTCAGAGCTCAATTAAAGCTTTTTTTGCGGTTCTGCTTTAAAAAAAAAACGTGCTAGAACCCTTTCGGTTTGAAACGGAACACAAACTGTAGCGCAACCATTGGCGACAGCACTTGAATTCGCTCCGTCTTTGTGAAAAGGACACATTAGCGAGCTTCTATTTGAATGTTATGCTAACTCCAACCTTGACAAACAATAAAACATGAAATAATGCGGCATCTATTTGTATGTTACGCTAACTCCAACCTTGACAAACAATAAAATATGAAATAATGCGGTTCGAGTGCCGAATAAAAGCTTTTTTCCCAGACAAAAGCTACTCTCGTGGGGATGAAAAGACAGAGACGGGATGTCCTCACTGACTTTATACCGAGACTTCAACTCTCGCAAGAGGCCACCAATTAACGAGCTACGCTTACCTCACGTATCACAAAAATCAATACGATTCTCGCCATGGAGGCAGCGGGATATCATTTTTTTTTTTTTTTAGTCTTGGGTTGGGCTGTAAGTCCTGTGGGAGTTTTTCTTAAGTGTCTTCTCTTTAGCAACTAAAGAAAAGGGATGCAAACGTGTTAGCATAGTGCTATTTTCTTCATTCTTATGATTTATTTTAATCAAAAGTGGAACAAAAGGGGTCGTTTGTTTCAGTAAACATGCTATTTAGCTTCACTAATGGGGAAATTGATTGTAAAAGGACTAAAGTTTGGTCAAGGAATGGAATTAACTAAATACAGAAAGTCCTTTTACAATGGAGTTCCGTTCCCAGGTTGTAGGTCGAGGACACGGCACCCTCCGCAACGACCACAAAAGGTGCACCGAACTATAGCGGGGGATTACTCTAATCTCCAAATAAAGTTTAAACTGTCACAATGCACAAGGCAAAAAAAAAAAGATGAATCTATCAAGTGATGTGAAGAGGAGGCGGTTGCCATGGCAACCAGCACTAGGGATTTACAAAACTGTCAGTGACTGTCTCGATACAGTCCTCAATTCAACTTGCTTTTTTTCCCCCCAAACTAAACTTTCTGGGGAAGAGGAGCAAAAGGAAGGGGATTTTTTTGGTCAAATAAAACCAACACGAGTAC
Source organism: Stigmatopora argus (assembly GCF_051989625.1). Classification (NCBI taxonomy): domain Eukaryota; kingdom Metazoa; phylum Chordata; class Actinopteri; order Syngnathiformes; family Syngnathidae; genus Stigmatopora; species Stigmatopora argus. Next base: position 11,914,165 of record NC_135405.1, on the reverse strand, counting down.
AGCTTGCTCACCATCTGTAAAAATCCAAAAACATGTTTGAATCTGCTTCTCTTGACAACCAAAAGTTGGATATTGCTGGAAAACTACTTAAAATAAACCACATCTGATCTCTAAAAAAAGGGAGGTGGGATTAATGTTTGTAAAATCATGTTTGTAAAATCATGTTTGTTAAAATCATGTTTGTAAAATCATGTTTGTAAATTCATGTTTGTAAATTAATGTTATGCGGTCAATAATAAAATTATGCTGGTAAGTTTTGGTCGCAAAATATTAGCATCTGATCTCTAAAAAAAGGGACGTGGGATTAATGTTTGTAAAATCATGTTTGTAAAATCATGTTTGTAAAATCATGTTTGTAAAATCATGTTTGTAAAATCATGTTTGTAAAATCATGTTTGTAAAATCATGTTTGTAAAATCATGTTTGTAAAATCATGTTTGTAAATTCATGTTATGCGGTCAATAATCAAATTATGCTGGTAAGTTTTGGTGGCAAAATATTAGCTTTTTGGTTTATGATTGAATCCTATGAGGGTTTTATCAATAATCGGATTTCATCGATCCACATTTGTTTGGTTATCTCAACAAAGATGGAAAATAATGTTGAAAAATGATAAAATAACAACTTTTCGCCTCTTTAATGATATTTTCCCATTCCTTTTAAAGTCAGCACGGCTGAATTGTGACGCTTAAAGTTTGGATTTTAGCAGAACAAAGCGATAACTATTGGTGTTTTTCACGAGAAAAATGTAAAAGACGTGGCCAACTGGCAAATAGCGAATCAGCGGGGCTTCTTTGCGCGTTTGTTTTGGCTTTTGAATGATTAATGAAACAAAGCCAGCGTCTCAATGCATTGTGGGACATGTACACGCTTCTCTTTCCTAGCTTACTATCAAACTGGTTCCTCCGCCTCTCGCTCTCCGCCGCCGCTGCTCTTCGCTCGTCCTCCTACGCTCGCCATGGAAATGAGATGCACGCTCGCTACGAATACTCAAGCTGTCAGTCTACGGTTAGAAAAAAATAAAAGGAGGCCAGAAGTAGAGAAAGTTCTGCCAGGCTTCGTTCGAGATTGCCCTTGTTTTTAGTTGTCTGAATTATCAAGACGACAAACAGCAGGGGGCAGTGCAGTGCAGTGCTACGACAGCTAAAAAAAATTCAAAGAATAGCGACGAGCGTGTGATGCGTAGCCACGATAATAACGTGATTATCTGGCTATGCCGCAGGTGTGTTTACGTTCGGCGGCGAGAACGGGTTTGGCGACGGGATGAGAAAACTGGGGTGTAAAATCGCTCGGTTTATGGTAAATTTAAAAAAATGGGAAATCATGTTAGTGAAAGTCGCTATGCTCAGAAAAAATGGCATGTTTTCTAAATGAATAAACCCTTACCTCAGAAGATTTCAATTCAAAGGTTGCATCCTAAAGTGGGGCTTTTGTTTGGGGAATCGTCACAAGGATTAAGAAAACAGAAATATTGATAGAAGATACTAGATGTTAAAATGAAGTCTTTGTGTCCAAATTTCTTAAGTGTTACTAGTGATAAACTCGTGAATTTGATTGGACATCTATCATCATTGTGCGTATCGAGATATCGAAAACAATTCCTTCATACCGATGACATTATTTTGTTATTTATGTTTATTTATTTCATTTGTTTATTTATTTTATTTATGTTTACTTATTTTATTTATGTTTATTTATTTTATTTATGTTTACTTATTTTATTTATGTGTATATATTTTATTTATTTGTATTCATTGTATGTATGTTTATTTGTTTTATTTATGTTTACTTATTTTATTTATATTTATTTATTTGTCTATTTATTTTATTTATGTTATTTATTTTATTATTTATATATATATTATTTATTTATTTGTCTATTTATTTTATTTATGTTATTTATTTTATTATTTATATATATATTATTTATTTATTTTTATGTTATTTAGGTCTAAAATGTCTTTTGCTGTGTCTGTATTCTCACCCTCTTGCTACTGTGACAATGAAATTTCCCGAATACAGGATGAATAAAGTTATCTAATCTAATTTTAGTGCAACAATAATAAACGATTGTTTACAAGTTCATTATTGCGCCGCGTCAGACAACAGTCTTTTATTTGCCGTTTTCCCATTGGGTGCAAAATGCTAAATTTAGGTTAGAGCTCAGTGCGCTAAGTAGACAAAACGACCTCTGCGTCCTCACACGCGAACATCTCTGCGGGACATCGCTCATGACATTCCCACTGGTGAACAATGTACGCCCAATAGAGAGCGAGAGAGAGAGACGGAGTCCATTTCTCTCCATCCTCGTGGCCATCGCTCCCTCACCAGCGTCATCCTGAGTGATGAACAACGAGAGCTGTCAACTTCGTCTTCCCGACCGGTCGCCGAGACAAACCGTTAACGGGAGAAGACGTACAACGCCAACGCTGGGAAATAATGGGAAGGAAGCTATTTTTACGGCCATCTCCTCGGTCAAAAACGGATCAGACTTTTGTCTAGACAAAATAGTCATCGTTGTCTAATAGAATCTAATAACTACTTAAAAGCTTTTCGTCTCCCGATTCGAACCGTTTTTCTGCATTGCGCTCATTTTTAATGACGAATAGCGTGCAAGTGCTAGCTTGGCCAACATATGGAAGCTCTCCACGGGAGGTCCGAGCTCATGTGCAGCAGCTACTTTTAGCCTTTTTTCCCCGCTTCTTCTATTCTCTCAGGATGAGGAGACCATATGCCCAAACAACGTGACTCCCAACATGCAACTATCCCTCGCTAATGGGTTCCGATAAGCACTCGGGCCACACAAAAAATCCAAAAAGATGTGCAATACAGCAAGTCTCGAACCAAAGTTTCTGCCCTTACACAATACTAACGCTACAAATGTAAAAAATAAAATAAACCCCACGTTAATTCAGGTGCCGAGTTCATGGACAGCCCATAACGGGGCACGGTGAAACAAACAACACACTTATACGCAACTTAGTTTTTCAATCCGGCTACCATGTTTTTAAAATGTGGGAGAAAAGCGGAGCACTTGTAAAAAAAAAAAAAAAAAACCATGCCAACTCCACGACAGAGCTCCAGATTTGAACCTCGATCTCAGAACTGCGAGGCACACTTGCTAACCACTTTCCACCGAGCCACTCCATAGTCCATAGTTCTAAATTCCAATTAGAAAAAAAAACAATCTCCATTCTGATGCTATATATAGCATTAGCACATGAACTACTAAATTGCAAGTAAAAATATTTTCTGTTGCCCTCTACATCGTCGCCACGGCAACATCATAGTACATCAACCTTATTTACACTGGGAAAGAGAGAGCCACGTATTGCTTCAGAAATTGGAAACGCAAATACATTACGGGCGGCCTGCCCCGGTAAGAATTTCCATTAAAGGCCTGCGATTTGAAATTGCTGAAACAAATAGCATACAAAGGGTCATGATGTCTGCTTGCCGTTGAAAAATAGACCACTCTCCTCCGTACACATGAACACGTGTAGAAGAGCCAGCCCCCGAACAAAACCCGTTCGACTGCAATGAGAACGCGGCGCGCACATCAGGCGTGAGCGAAATACGCTAAGCGCTTGGCCACGAACGGTGCTTTCGGGCGAGGGGGGAGCGAGAGAGCAGACGGGGGAGGGCGCCGTGTCGCCCTGAGCCGCCGCCGACAGGTGCGGCGCGTTTCGGCATGACTTCATTGGGAGAAAAGGAACACGTTCAGCTGGAAGATTCCTTCTTGCGCACCACGTACATCGTCTCCTAAGTTGTCGCCCCGAAACGAACACATGTATGGGAAGGGGAAAATTTGAATGAATAAATTCAGGGATGGAAAATCTTCCAACACAAAGCTCCTCCTTCAACGCAAGATTTTCGACCAAAAAAATTCCACTATATCAACAAGGGCTGGCTCTAGAGGTGACTGTGTAGTTCCCTTCAAAGAATGCTAAATTAGCCAAAGCTCCTTCTCTCTTCATACCTGGAAGTCAATACAAATTAGCATACGTGAACATCTGAACCTCTTGGCCAATCATCTTAAAGCCTGACTTAGACTAACAAAACTACAATCGCAATGCTACCTTAAACTAAGTATATGTCATCGTTTAGACATTTTAGATCAGATTAGATTTCATCCCGTATTCGGGAAATTTCTTGGTTGCAGTAGCAAAACAGACACAAGACACACAAGACATTGTAGACCTAGGTAAGAAACAAAAACAACTAAACTAAAAAACTATATTCAACCTATACTAAGGACTAAAGATTGAAATGAGCCCTCGGCTACAAGCTTACATATTTACATATAAATGTCCATCAATACGCGCTGCCCCTTATCAAATGAATCAAACTCAGTATGTCAGTTTATGAAACTCGAAACATTTTATGAACGCAGTAGTTGTGGAGGAGTATTCAGCTGCTAGCTAACATTACAGGAGATTCCGGACAGGGTAAGCGAGCATATATTTGACCTGCATCGGATACAAAGTCGCCACGGTCGAGCGCCCGCATCCATCTGACTGAGCACATCAGGACTGAGCACGCACTGGGACCACACAGATGTCCGTGGAGGTCCACAGTTCACTGGCCTGCAGCCGACACCTGGCCCCGCCCCCTCGATTCCCGAACAGCAGGCGACATGTACGTACTAGAAGAGACAACAATTTATTTTCGTCTAAAATGTATTTTTCTGTGTCTGTATTCTCACCCGCTACTGTGACCATGAAATTTCCTGAATACGGGATGAATAAAATTATCTAATCTAATCTACACTACAAAAAGCTCTCGGTGACCTCATTCTACTGGACGGCGCATTGGATTGGCCAAAAAACATGAAGCTACCGGATTTTCCGCACTATAAAACACACCCAGACTACAAGACGCACCTTCAATAAATGGCCTTAAAATTTACTTCATAAATAAAACGCACCAGATTATAAAACACACTAGACTGAGACTGTTTGATTGAAACCTGCAGTCGTAGTTAGGAGTTGTGCTATACATCAACTAGATGGCGCTATGCTAAAGGGAATTTCAAACAATTACTAAGAAAATGGTTATGTATATAAGGCGCATCGGATTATAAGGCGCACTGCAAGCTTTTGATCCGGAATTTAAACATTTTACCCAAAAAGCCAGTTTCATTCAGATGACAGAAATTTGATAGGCATACTTTTTCATCCAATGCTGAAAGGCAGAGACATTGTAGCATTTTGGTCCAAAGTGGCCACTTGGGCCATTTCCAAAGGTCCTTTCAAAGACAGATTTCATCTGTAAAGATTTTCTAGATGGAATTTCACTTCTCTGATGTTTTTCTACCTTCAAATCGACTCAAAGTGCTTTAACAATCCTGATCACTCACAGGGACACATAAAGGTCACGAGCTAAGGATTAAATCCCCTACTTTCAGGTTGAGAAACAACGCTGCCCCCTTTGTTTCTTTGCTAACAAATTTCAACTAAATATCCAAGAAAAGCCTTTTTCTTCTCGGTGCCTGTTAAAGTCCTCCTGTCACCTCAGGGGGTGTTTTACTCAATTCAATAGCTTGAACGTCACGTTGTAAAAACACAAAAAAAAATGGAAAACACAGTTTGAATTCCATTTCCATGCTTCGGATTTGACGTTTTTGGGTAAAATGTCCTCACGTTCAATTTCTATGTGGCTTTACTTTCTATTCTGACCAATTTGTAATTTCATATCGCGACTCGTCACAGCGTAAAGTCAACGAGTCTCGACTACTATTTTCCGTGGAGTCATAACTCTCTGCAAGCAATCCGTACCTTCCATTCGCGTCCACAAAGGCAAGCTGTTACAAAATATATTTTTCTCGCTTAATTTGTTATGATTCTGCGGGACTCTTGGTTATTTATTTTTTAATAGATTCAAGTGTGTTAAAAGCTCACCGATCAAAACCGGGTAATATCTGATTCGAAGGAGCCCGTGATGGAGATTTGCAAATTTCCTGCCACGTTTTTCCAACAGTGGTGACCGCGGGAGACTTGTCCTCGCTTTCATTCGGCGGCGCTTTGTATCTTTACCATACTCGTTCAATTACTGGAGTCCGGTCTTTGCCAAAAGCCTGAATAGGACCCCCATTAGGCCTGACGCCGACATTTCATTTCATAGCGGATCCTATCTGGCCAGGTGACAAAAGAGCCTGATTGTGTCTTTGGAAAGTGGCCAGTAACTGTAGCCTAGCTAAAAAGGACACTTAATGGTATGTTTTGCCTGATAAAAAAAAGCCGGCCTAGCCATTAGCGGGAATAACAATGGCTCAACGTGACATTTGCGGGTCGTGGGCCAAATGAACGTAGTTTAAGGTATTACTTCTTATGCTTATGTATGACTCATTAATAAACTTGCAGCCTTTTTCTACCTTTTTTTTTCTAAAGTCAGAACAAATGATAGAGGACAAAAGTGCTTTAAGGCTGCGCATGTGCGCGCGCACCCGAGTGCGTATTTAAAACCGATTCCCCGTCGTCCAAGATGACAAAAATGACCCCATTTTACCTGCAGAGTCGCTTTTCATTTAGCCGTTGTCTTGTGAGTTCAAAGGCGCTAAAGACTTCATTGCCACGAGCCATTAAGCGAGGTTAATTGTATTTTATGGCAGAAGAAAAACTTCCCGCAATCGTCCTTCAGAGGAGATTGAAATGCTCGAGTTGTTTTGTTCTGACTCCACTTGGGCGCCTTCTGAAGCGGATGTTGTTACTCTCTTACGTTAATCAACAGAAGACCAGCAATCCATGATAACCCTGGACAATAAATAAATAAATAAATTCATCTCTTACGCAACTAACAAGATGTTAGTCTTGGAAAGTTTGGAGGCCATGATTTAATTTTTTTCCCATTCGATTACATCGCAATAGTGAGTCAACCACATCCTCATTTCCTCTCATTCTACACAAAACAAATACGGCGCTAATTTAGCCAAAGTATTCAGAGCAGACCTATGCTGTGTCAATGTGTCACTTAAGTTCCAGAAGCTGACAGAAAAAGACTGTAGAGGGTGATCAACACAGCCCAAAAGATCATCAACTTCCCCTACCCACCCCGTCCAGCATCTACGAACCTAAACGGAGCTAATTTAACCTAAGTATTGAGAGCATGCTGACCTATGCTATGTCAAAGTGTCACTCAAGCTACACAGAAGCCGACAGAAAAAGACTGCAGAGGGTAATCAACACAGCTCAAAAGATCATCAACTTCCCCCTACCTACCCCGTCCAGCATCTACAAATGCCATTGCCTTAGAAGGGCAGAACATTATAAAAGACAGTACTCACTTGATTGACTTTGCAAGCAGCATTCTGACAAGTAGAAAGCGTCTTCAAGCCTGAAAGGTGACTTCCTGCTAAATTTAAAGCATGGCTTTTTTGTTCTTGTCAGAATAGGCAGGTTCAGAAACTGACGTTAGAGAAGCTCTTGTCTCAGGACCTGTCCAGAAATACGTATAATTTCACTTGAAAACACACTAATGTTCTCTTCCATCACCAAGTCATGTCCACGCCTCTTTTGGCACCGCTATCAAGACGCAAGCCGACAGAGTGGCGGAAAAAAAAGACATCATATTTACCCGCCACGTTCAATATGCCACTTTTCTGCTATACGGCCCGCAGCTCAAAACACACAAAGGAAAACGGGGGCGTGCCCACCAAGGCATTGCGGCGTACAGGCGCACACAGACTAGCTGACGGCCGAAAAGTCACCGGGCGACGTTGCGCCTTGACATGTCATTAAAAGTCGTCCCAGGTTCCGCAGGAGTGATTTTCCGCCTCGGGACGAAGGACCGGGCAGACGTGGTGCCACGGAAGCATCCGAAAGTGAGGCTTTTTTTTTCGTTCCCGCCCGGGGAGGTCAGAGGACAAGATTCCAAGTCGCCTCTCGATACGCTTGGATTGTTTCTTCCCGTTGTTTTTTTTCTTTCCAATCTTCTGTACCTTCTCCTCGACTCAAACACAAGGTGACCCCGGGTCTGCCGTCTCCGGAATATAGGAATGGCTTGTTCAGACAGGCGGAAAAATGTCCCATTTTTTTGCCCCCTAAGTCGACTTCTTTGGAATAACTTGGCTGTCCATTAGAGGGTGAGATTGCTGGACTGAGTGGCTTGGAGGTTTTGGACGGACATGACATGCAACGGGGGTCACTTGGTCAACGGTGGTTGAGCTTGAACAACAATGATAACTGTCTTGTACTCGGCTCTGGATAGTATGTATATAAATATATTACTTCCAATTCAATTTCATGACATACTCTGCCGACAATTCAACTAGCATTACGTATATCCCTTTTATTTCACTTTAAAAAAGGAACTGTATGGCAACACAATGACTCTTCCAATGACGATATGAAAATGCGTGAAATAATAAAACCAGGGAGTCTTCAAGTTACGACCTAGTTCTTTTCCAACGCTGTAGCTTGGATTTCACGGGTCAAAGTTTACGCCAAAATACTTGAAATACATTACAATACAAAAATAAGATACTGTACTTAGCATTATTGCTGAAATGTGGGAAGAGCATAAGCATAAGGGTTTTGGAATGGTTATTTTGCAAGTGAAAACTGACTAAGACGCCACAAAAACAAAACCAACTTGCCACCTGGAATTATGTGCTTTTTCTAACCATGAAAAATACAACCAAGAACAAACTTCCTGCCAAACAGTAATATGAATTTTCTAAAACTACATCTAGCGTGGACACTACAGATTGATTGACGGTCCAAATACAAAATGACATTCTGTGATACTAATCGGGAGACAATAGATTCCATAAAATGTCAACACTTCGCATCAGATAAAAACTACTAGCTTGCTAAGACACTAAGTACGCTTGATGGAAACGCAAAGGGACTGCAAGATTAAAGGCGGAAAGTGAAAGCAAGGTCAGGAATAAGTAGCGTCGACAGAGTAACATCGATTTTGGACGCCTGATCGACGGGGAGGCGGGGCTTATTCTGGCCAACGCCCCTGAACGAGTAGACACGGCTTAGGATGGATGACTTCTCCAATGACGGACAGGCTAGCAATTCATCCACGATATTGGCCTCCGTCCTTGAACATGGCATAAAATCAGCAGCTCGGCAATCACCCCAAGAATCAATAAAAATCTCATGACCTGAGGTTTTAACCGCGAACGCAGTCGGCTTCGCCATTTACTTTTGCTCCGACCGGGCCCCGAGTGGACTCTCTGTCCCGTAGGCTTTATCGATTGGGCGCTACATGCTGATTTTGACCTGCTCTTTCCTGCTTTCCTGTTGTCGATATCCATCTTGAGGATATAACCTTTGATTGTGATGGACTGACTCGGGCAATCTTTCCTCGGCTTGAGGACAAACAAACAAACAAACAAACGAATGGAGGGCGACTGTCTGTTTGCTTTTGGGCTTTGAGTAAACTTTGGGCGAGGAATAAAATACTTCTAAAATGGACCGCGGTGTTTGTTTGCCTTACCTGAACTCTGGCGCCGGAGTCCTGCTTGATCCACTTGATGACCGTCTCGTAAACCAACTCCTCGGCTTTGGTGTTGAGGCTGTCGTTGGACAGGTAGGCCACCAGGTCCTCCTTGGACACGCTCAGAATCTCCTCCTGGCCCGCCACCTAATCGTCAAACATATTGTGAGTGGACATATTTTAGGACCACTTGTGCCCTGGTTCCATTGTTGCAAAGACAGGTAGGTATTGTTCGCAACTGCTATTGTTCTCGACCCATTTTTTTCCCCCGCTTCCCTTTTTCCGGGCCCGTCAAACATCGTTCTGTCCGACTGCATTTTCCAATAAATATCCATCACAACATAAAGGGAGTAAATGAAACCCCGGTGTTGCACGGAAAAGCTGCTGGTCCGGCATAAAAGGGTATATAGAGCTTTCATTTTGCATGACAAAGCAGCTAGCGGACTACGAGCGGGGGGGGGGGGGGGGGGGGGGAAAAGGAAAAAATATCGACAGATTTATTGGTTAAATGGAACATGTACCCTTTAAAACGCTGACTTAATTGACCTCAAGTAGCCCAGACTTGAGGTCATTTAAGATCTGACTCAAAATGTCTCCACTTGGAATATAAAATTAGCTTCTCACGGGTAGCAATTTGCAATCAAGTCTAATTACGGATGGCAAAAGACCAAGTTTTTATCTACTTTATCCGTTGCTGTGTACATTTTGATTGGTGGACTGGTTGATTAACAAGTAGGCTAAGAAGACAAACTTCGTTATACGCAGCTGTGTATGATGACAATAAAGGCTTTTGATTTTATTTGATTTAAACATGATTTTAAAAAATGGTGCCGTATGTGCGCCAAAAAAATGGAAGTTTAGACAACACACGCTAGCAAAGAGTATCGAAAAGATGTTGCCTGGAATGTTAAGTCAGTTTGTATATTTGAAAAATGAATCATTTCATGTGATGGACATTGGGAGAGAAGTACCGTAATTTCTCGCATATTAGCCGTGTCTGCGTATAAGCCGTAACTGTAAAATTACCTTAAAATCGTAGAATTTTTCCAATTTCTCTCATATAAGCCGCCCCTTGATTGACAATTTTCACCTCCACATTCATGGTTTTAATAGGGAGTACAAATGTGTTACTATGAAGGGAAAATGAAGAAAAATCATAGCATAGTTCATAGTTATTTCTAAAATACTCTATAATACTATATAAATCGATTGCTGGATTGGACATTACGAAAAGGTGTTGCCTGCATGTAGACAAATTTAAAAAGGAAGTCATGTGAGCAGTACAACCAGGAAGTGTGTCCGTAGCGGTGTAGTTTGTCATCGCTAGGTAAGATGGCGGCACCCTGAGCGAGCAATTATAGGCACAAGTGAGTTTTTTTTCTCCACATTTTATGCAAAATACGTTTTTTTTTCTTGAATTTCATTCATAGACATCAAAATTAATTTTATTTAGCGTTTTATCTGTTTATCCTTTCTCTATTTTGAAATAAATGACCGTATCGGCCGTGTTGTCTTGCGTCATGACGTCTCGTCTTTGCCATTTTGTGCATTTCAAGCCTAATTTGTGCGCATATAAGCCGTACCCTTGATTGAAATACGGCGTATATGCGAGAAAATACGGTAAACCTTGTGGAAGATCTGTTCCAAATGGATGGTTTGATCTTCAGTGTTATACTACAAAGTGTCCCGAGAGAGTTTGGATTTACCTCCGGAAAATTCTGCAGCGCAAAAGCTTTGGCCATGTTGTGCAGCTCCGTGCAAGTCATGGCTTCGGCCATTGCCAAGACGCCCAGACAGTTTGCCGCCGTCAGCTGTTTCTCTGCAAGAAGGAAGAAATAAAATCAAGATTTGTAATTTCAAAAGGGGATCCGTTCCGCAAACAACACCACGTCAATCGACGGAAAGACAAGTCATTGACCGAGGAAGGTAGGAGGTCAGATCTGACGACCCGCCAGGGCAGAACACAGACAGATTGATTAGGTCGATAGCAAGATGGCGGACGTCGAAGATGATGTCGAGGGATTGTGTCGCAGCTTATCAGCTTTCGAGCTACCTCGACACGTCTAATAACTCCAAACGCCTCGCGGGACAAACAAACAGAGCGGGAATCGATCGCGGGGAGTTGGATTAGGGATTAGCCGGGGCACATTAAAGAGGTAGATCTTCAAATGACCAGCAGGGGGAGAGCTTACGAGTGCCCTGTGATCCTTTTCGAAGCAAGCTTGAATTCATCAAAAAGACCCGAAGGTATGTTTGCAATCAACACGCAATCAGACAGACGGACGGGAAAAACTGGTCTCGTGAAAGAGACCTGATTAGATAATTGCCCTGGAGATTTATTTATTTATTTTGAATTCTAATCGGCAAACGTGAAGTGCCCGAAAATAAATGGCGGTCAGGAGAGGGAAAGTCAAAACACAAAGAAGCAGATCATTGTGGTTCAAGTTTCGCAACATTTTAAAGTAGCGCTGAAACATTTACTCGATTAAAATTCGTTGAGAAAAAAGCTTTGAATCCAATTTTCCCCCTTAGATCATTTAATCATTAAAGTGGTGTTGCGATGGTTTGTTTTGAAAGTCATAAAATATTTTATTGCTAAACCAGGTCTTGTTATGAAAACACAATCAGAGTACTACAAATCTTGATATGGGTTATACCATTTTTGTTGCGTAAACATCATGCTAGTTAGCAATTAGCACAAGGCTAGCGCTTGTCGCGACAGATACCATTCATGTACTACTAAAAGGCTAAATGTTTTATTGCTAAACCAGGTCTTGTTATGAAAACCCAATCAGAGCACTAGAAATCTTCATACGGGTTATACAATTATTCTTGTGTAAATATCATGCTAGTTAGCAATTAGCACAAGGCTAGCGCTTGTCGCGAGCAGATAAAATTCATGTATTACTAAAAGGCTAAATGTTTTATTGCTAAACCAGGTCTTGTTATGAAAACCCAATCAGAGCACTAGAAATCTTCATACGGGTTATACAATTTTTCTTGTGTAAACATCATGCTAGTTAGCAATTAGCACAAGGCTAGCGCTTGTCGCGAGCAGATACAATTCATGTACTACTAAAAGGCTAAATGTTTTATTGCTAAACCAGGTCTTGTTATGAAAACCCAATCAGAGCACTAGAAATCTTGATATTTTTCTTGTGTAAACATCATGCTAATTAGCAATTAGCACAAGGCTAGCCGTTGTCGCCAACAGATACAATTCAGGTGCTAAAGGTGCGGCAAATGAACCTAATAGCGCTTTTGAAATTAAAAATGGTAATTCATCAAAATAAATTGAGAGAATTAGCAATTAGTTCGCTTTAAGCTAAAGTTCGGATTTTTTAAAGACTAGTTTGGCTTTAAGAACTGAATTTGTGCCCACGAGTTGCTGTAATAAAATACTCCAAGGGTACCAATCGTTTCCCAGCAAATTCTGTGAATTAACGTCGGAGTAAAGCAAAAGTAGGTCGAGAAGACGGTAACATCTGACACGCTATCACTTTCCGTTCTCCCAAGGACAAACGCTAGCACCTGAACGCCGCCCCCTCTTGCTCTAATGTGCTAAAATGTCATGAATCTTGTCGAGGCGGAATGAATTGACGTCTCCGTGGAAATGAAGTCTACAAATGGCTTCCGTGTTTGCTTTCTCATTTTTTTTCCTCGGTGTTGTGTGGCCCAAATAGAGAAAAACAAATCAATAGCCGCCATTTCTGCAGTTGTCTTTTCTTCGCTCTCTCGCCTCTGACCTTTTTGTCGACAAACGCTTCCCTGGTGTTCGCCGTACCCCAAACAACTTATGAGATAAAATGCAAATGCTGACATTTCAGCCTCTTTTTTTTTATTGTTAAGGTCTCCCTTTTACAAACTTTTAAGAGATGCACAACCTTGTGATAGACGTTGCCATTGGGTTTTATGTCGCAAGGTGACACTGGCTTGGGATGATAAATTTTGAAAAGTTACTTTTTAGGCACAACAAAAGAGCAGAAACTTCACGTTGCAGAAATGAGAACAATAAAATAGAATGTTTTTGCATGTGAGTCTGAGTAGCCTGATTTTCCGATACCGTATCTTCTTCCACGAACTTTAAATAGAGCAATTGCAATATTATAACTAGCGATTTCAATAAAGCAATTACAAGAAAGTAAACTCATGAATCCCTTTTTTACAAATCGGTTGTGCAGGACTAAAATAAAGTTGCAAAATAATGACATCTTAATCTATTTTACATAAACAAAGTTCGACCTGCTATTTTCATTGTGATTGGAGTATTTTGCTGCAAGGTTTGTTTCCATAATGTGAATATATAATATATGCATATACATATATATCTAAATATATGCATATATATCTAAATATATATATACATATATCTAAATATATATACATATATATACATATATATATATATATATATATATATATATATATATATATATATATATACACAAATATATAATAGGATCACTTTTTATGGCAGTTAATGAGTTAAGAGGGCAAGTAGCCAAATAATAATGCAATATATATGTGTATATATATATATGTATATATGTATGTATATATATGTATATATATATGCATATATATGTGCACATACATAAACACATAAATACATATAAATATATACACAAATATACATACATACACATATATACACAAATAGATATACACACATGTATATGCATGTATATATGTATATTTGTATGTATATATAAGTATATATATATATATATATATTATATATATACATGGGTCATTTTCACATAATTCAGCAAATAACGGTAAAGATATGGCCCTGGACTTTCCCTTTATGTGTTACAAAGTTATAAAAATTAATTACTACTGCTTTGTTTGCCACATATTATACTACATTTGGCACCAATTTTAAGAGAAATCTATTTGAGACACAAATACATTGAGAGCCAGTTTATGTTGAATTTGTCCACTCCGTTAGATGTCCAGAATCTAGTGTCACAGTTTATAGGAATGAAAAGTCGGGTTATGATTTATTTGTTTGTCTCTATTTAGAATGTGTTGTTTAGATTTGTTTCAATAGTATTTTCACTCAAGTTGTCTTTGAGAAAAATGCAAAAGAATTGCAACTGCAAACAGTTTTACTGATGTACCTTTCATATCAGTTAGTGTGTCTTTACCGTTATCACATGAGAAATACACCAAAAAATTCACAGTAAATACACCAGGTGGCTGGTGTGGGAGAAGTACCAGGATGTTGTCAGCCATATTGTCAACGCCAGCTAAGCAGAAGCCATGAGAATGAAACTAAAACCAAGGTAAGGACCATACCTGTGAAATGTCGTAACAATTCCATGTCTTTACCGATGTCCTAAAAACTTGGTGAACATAATTACTTTGCTTTTTAATGAACTGGGCATGGTGTATGCATGCAGAACACTATCATTTACTGAGTGCCAAGAAATACCATCTACCAATGTCAAAGGCTGAGGTGGAATGTTGTGTCTTTACCGTTAATAAATTTTGTCTTTACCGTTGTATGTTTAGAAACTGTGCTGTCTGCAAGAAATACATCAAAAAGATCTACAGGGATGGAACTGATGACATAAGGCAATCAAAGGAGCAAGTGTTATACCACGAATGGGAGAAGGGAGTAGAGACCAGAATGACAAATAATGGGCCAATTGATGTTGTTGTCATCCAGAAGAAAGAAAAATCTGTCACCATTGCGAAACTCTGTGATGACCTTGAGAAAGACCTTGTGGCTCTTATGGGGCACCAATATCGTATCATTCACCAGTACAAGGAGCTCAGACTAGTAAAATCCAGGTTAAATTTTAATTAATTATGTTTTCATTAAAGTTCCAGCTAAGATATTTCCAGGCAGTGCTAGTGTTGCTAATTAGAGATAATCAGAATGCTTGAATTGCATTTTGTAAATTATTCATTTTCTGAAAGTGTCTTTACCGTTATTTGCTGAATTATGTGAAAATGACCCACATACATATACACACACATATATATATATATATATATATATATATATATTATATATATATATATACATACATATATACATATACATATATATACATACGTATACATACATACACATATAATCATACATACATACACATACATGCATACATACACATAATCATACATACATACACATACATACATACATGCATACATATACATACATATATAATTTTTTGCATTATTATTTTGCTACTTGTCCTCTTAACTCATTAACTGCCATACAATGTGATCATATTTCACTAGGACAATGACTACATGTCAGTTGACTGCTGCCATGTAGTGCATGGGAGTGGAAGCGCATTACCCAAAACACACGCGCGTCAAGATCGACTCAGACTAATTGAAACCAACACGAGAATCGTGCCAGGTAATATCGCGACTTTTAAATCCCGTTTATGACAATTGTAACGTGAACACACCCACCTAGGAAGGAGACGCAGACTTTGCAGAAGGTGTTGAACTGAAACTTGTTAGCGGCCTCCAAAAGCGTTTTGGCGTTGGCCGAATCGATGACGAGCGAGCCGGTGTAGACAAACTCCAGCAGCTGCTCCAGAACCTCGGCGCTGATGTTGCTCATGCTCAGCTTCAGCGCATCGCCGTTACGCGTCTCCCCTGACGACCTGCGGCGGTCCAAAAAAAGACGAAGCGCTTTAGAGGGGGCAACAACAGAAAATTTGGGTAGAAAAAAAACGCTCCATTCAGCAAATTCTGACACATCACCGTGAATTAAAAAAAAAAAAAGATTACACGCAGGGATGAGACACCACGGCGTGACTCAGCCGCGGCTCGGATGACGGCGATTTGTCCACGCGGCGGCGGATGCCCACGGGGGAGATATTAGGGCGTTAAGTAACACCTCAGCCATGTTTAATGTCCCATGTGAAACAATAATCTACTCAAGGGCGAGACAAATGGAAGCCCCCCACCCCGTCCCAGCCCACCTCACCTCGCCCCGCCGCCCGCAACCACTTTGAATCCCCTCCCTGCGGCCACGGAAATATGAAAAGTGCTCCGTATTAAGATGGATGGTGGTCCTTTTCCTGCGTCCATCAAGATTGTGCATTTGTTTGTTTGCTTGTTCATGCACCTGGTGAAGCCAAATGGCAATCAATGCTACGTTGAGGGAAGCTGGGAAATTTGATCGCTTGGTCAAAATGAGGGTTGGAAGCTAGTTTAAGTCAATAAATGTTTTTTTCTTTAAACCAGTTTATAATGTGTGATGTTCCCGATATGAGGGGATTAAATGCAATCTATTTTAAATGTTGGATGAAGATTTTGAAGATTTTGGCAGCTTCTCAAAGACTTGGTCTGCTAAAAATCCAATTTTGGACTGTTTTGAACACAACGTCTACAACTATTAATTATATTTATTTATATTCTTGTCAAAAGAAAGTTTGAATTGAATTAATTAGCTGTAAATTCAGTCAAAATAGGAAATTGAGTATTTTTGGTCATTTAAAAAAAAACTTAACCTGAATGTTTTTAATATTTTTTTGTAATATGCTTAGTATTTTATAAAGACTGATAAATCAGGAAAATGCTACTAAAAAGAAAATAAAACTTTATGGCTCTAATACCACCATAATGTAGATTTAAAATTGCTTATTTTTCAATGCCATTGACGATGCTAGACGTTCAAGCCATTTAGATGGGATGACAAATCAGTAAAATGTTAATTAAAACAAAATTAACAAATATTTAAAAAAATAAAAATATATAAATAAAATAAAAATTCACAAATATTTTTTTTTAAATTAACAAATAAAAAAAAATAAAACAACAAAATTAACAAATAAAAAAAATTTAAAAACAAAATTAACAAAAAAAAAAAAAAATAAAAAACAGTTTCCAGATTTAAAATGGCTCAATCGCTGCCAACCCTCTGAGTCAAAACAGCTTGGACGTCTACCGCCGTCAATCCGCTAAAAAACTGTTTCCTACAAAAGTAGTCATCATTTATCCGCCGATTTTGCAAAACATTTCGCGTTTACACGTTTCTACATTAACAAAAAAATAATAAAAAATCAAAATAAACAATTTCAAAACAGTGTACATTCAATACCAAGACCAGACAACAGGACAGGATGGTGGGAAGAGGGAGGGCAATTAAAAAAAAGAAAAAAGAGAGAAAAAGGGGGAGAAAAGGGTGAGGCAAGGGTGAGAGCATCCTTCCGCGGGGAGCCAGCAGCCATCCTTAGCAGGGAGGGATTGTGTGCTTCCGTGACTTTTCAATAAAAGATAACCCCATAAAAAAAGCCCACCACCTTCACACCTGCAATAATATCCTGTATTGTATGAACTCAAAGACATTAGTCGTCATTTGACGGGGAAGGGAGGGGGGGGGCGTTGAGAAGGACATCCAAAAAAATAAAAAATAAGACATTTAATTGTCTCCGCATGGCTTTGTCTTTTTCTTTTTTAAATGTTTTGTCCTCCTGCAAAGCAAAAAGCCACATAGCGTTATTGACCTTTATCCCGTACAAAGGCCTGCCTGTGGGGTTGGGGGGGTGGGGGGATGCGGGGGGAGAAAGAAAGGGAGGCAGAGGGGAAGGTAA
This sequence comes from Stigmatopora argus, assembly GCF_051989625.1. Classification (NCBI taxonomy): domain Eukaryota; kingdom Metazoa; phylum Chordata; class Actinopteri; order Syngnathiformes; family Syngnathidae; genus Stigmatopora; species Stigmatopora argus. Next base: position 11,896,151 of record NC_135405.1, on the reverse strand, counting down.
AATGGGGGGGTGAAAGATGGAGGGTGACGGTGGGGGGCGGGGCTAGGCATAATGGGACTAATGAATCAAAAGTATTTGAATTAGAGGAATTAATAGAAAATAAACTACCGTCATTTACGGACTATAAGTTGCAGTTTATGATTGGTTGAGCACAAATTTCCCAACCTGGTGCCCATAGTTAGCTGGGATAGGCTCCAGCATCCCCCGCCGTGAGCCTTGTGAGGATAAGTGGGTTGTAAAATGGCATCTTTGGCTAGTGCGGTTTATACTCGGGTGCGATTATAATCCGTAAAATGCGATATTTGAAAATATGTCTGATATGCGTCGATGGAAAGTTTTTAAATTGAATTACATTTTATATGAATGTATTTATTATTTAAAATGGCTTATCGCAAGGGTGTCAGACTCGGGTTGGTTCGCGGGTCGCTTTAATGTCACATGATTTCACGTGGGTCGGACCATTTTAGATATAATTAGATTTTTTTTTTAAATAAATGGATTAAAAGAACTGGATTAAAAGCCCTGAATATTCAGGTTTTTTTTTTTAGATCTAAAACAATGTTTATTTTAGCCTTTTATATATATATATATATTTAGATTTTACCAAATGATTTTTGAACTAAAAACACAGAAAAAATGGATTAAAAAAGTACAATTCTTGATTTAAAAGGGGGAAATCAGTAAATGTAATATACATGTATACTTTTCATTTTAATTTGATCCTAAAACAGAAAGTCGGCACTCATCATTACTTTCCCGGGCCACACAAAATGATGCGGTGGGCCAGATTTGGCCCCCGGGCCACCACTTTGACACATGTGGCTTATCGTGTTCATTAAAAAAAGTTTTAAATGCAAAAAAAGCCTAATAAAGTGCAATTGTCTAAAAAAATGCAGTATTTAAATCCCAAATAATGATAATGACTTTTTATACTCAATCTCGTCAGAGTTCACAAAAAACTGACTTCCTGTGTTTTTTCGGGCATGGCTTCTTTTTGGTTTTTTTTGCGGGTCTCTCCATGATGAATATGCCAATCATCCGCCATGTTAACGGAAAATGATTTAGAACCTCAATTTCCAAACTCAACTTATTGGAAGCATTTCACTTGATCCAGTTTCCATTTAAATAGCCTCCCCCCCACCAAAAAAAATGTCACTTTGTGAAAAGCCAGCCTGCACAAAATTGCCTTTGATATCAAAGTCATCCAAGAGGTGACAAAGACCCCCGGCCGAATAAAAGTGCGAAGGTTCGTCTGGCTAGCGGCTAGAACAAAGACCGTTACGCATAAATCTAAAAGGGGATTGGGCAAAGTCCCGTCCTCCCCCCGGGGTGAGTCGAACGGATCCCATTTTTTTTTTGTGGCGGCGGCCGTGGAAAATACGCGGGTGGATGGATGCCACGAATTAAATGGCGAGCGAACGCGCTTATTGGGAAATGCTGATGGGTGAAATGGAATTACGGGCCATGATCTAGTGCACCGGCCCTTTAAGAGGAAGCTAATGGGTTTTTTGGGGGGTTCACGTTTGCGTGGGATCTTTTTGGGGAACGTGTTCCAAGAAATTAGGCGAAAATGGAAACGGCTGAAAAAGTTAAGCAATGCGGGAAAATAGAATGATTGCATATACCCGGTAAAAAGCTAAAAAAAAGATAAGCTAAATTGTGATGTGTATCTTGAGGATGTTTATAATGTCGCATTATTGATATCATTTGCAAGGAAATTGCTAATAAATTGAGCAGGCTAAGTTAAATGTCAGAAATTCCTAAATCTGTTGCCATAAAGATTTTTGATTTGACATTTGAAATGACATTTTAGCTCATTTAATAGCGACACAAATGATATATTTTAAAACTAATCCAATGAAAATGAAGTACAAGAATTTAAATAAGCCTATCAGTAGTAGACGTCCAAACTATTTGACGTGCGAGGGCGGCAGTGACTGAACAAAAGTTCCCTGTTGAAATTTTAGCATAAAACTTTTAAGTCGATTTACTTCCGCGGACCGCCCGATGCAACGTGGCGGGCCAGATCTGGCCCCCGGCCCGCCAATTTGACACCAGTTGAATAAATTTTTAACTTTTGACGTCTGACACAGTCAAAGGCAGCCTTAAAGTTAAACCCAAAAAACAAAAACAAAAATTATAACATGTTAACTCATCCTGAAAAATAAATAAACCTAAAAAATGCTTTTTTGGTCAGAGTTTGATCAAAATAAACCAGATTTAAAAAAGCAATAACTCCTCTTAAGAGTTCCCTGTTGAAATTTTAGCATAAAACTTTAGGTGGATTTACTTTTGCGGACCGCCCGATGCAACATGACAGACCAGATCTGGCCCCCGGCCCTCCAGTTTGACACTAATTGAACAAATTTTAGTTTTTTCTCTTTTGACGTCCGACACGGTTAAAGACGCACAAATTAAAATCAAGAAGCCATGACTCATCCTAAAAAATAAATAAATAAATTTTAAAAAATAAATCAATAAAAAAAATAATAAGTGCTATTTTGGTCAGAGTTTGATCAAAATAAACCAGTTTTTTTTTTTTTAAAGCAACAACTCCTCCTCGGTTTGTGACGGGCCGATTTCCTTCAAACTGTTTGCGTAAAAATTTTGAAAAAATGGCGACGTCATCCGCTATGATGCTAAGGAGGAAAATACGCCCTTAAAACCGTCCCATTTGCGCCGCTTATTAAAATGATGAAAATGGCGTGGAGTGGAATGGGAGGGGCTTGGTATCAGGTGATGACCAGTTGTTGACCTTTTAGCTTCAGATTCAAATACATTCATTGGAGTGAAGGGGAGAGAAGGGAAGGAATGGCTGCTGGCCCTGCGCTAGAAGCGAAAAAATAAATTGTCTTCACGCACCTGCAAGAAAGATGGAAAGACGGAACGAAAGAGAAAGGGTTTGGTTTTTTTTTTGGGGTGGTGGGGGGTTCAGATTGGAGTTAGGAAAGCGACACAAATGTGCCCTACAAAAAGAGAACGGGAGGATGAAACGCTGTCAGGAAAAAAGGCAAACCTTTTGACCAGGTCCTTGAAATACAAGCTGCAGGAAGCTAGAACATTTTGGTGGACTTCAAACTCTTTGCCTTCAACTATTATTTTCAGGTCTGTAAACTCTTTCGCTCGCCGCTGTTGGTTGAGATCCTTCAACATTTCTGGGGAGGAAGAAAGAGAAGAAGAAGAAGGAAGAAACAGAAAGTGAGAAATTTTTGGTTAATCAGTGGTTTTGGTTTTCAGGACCACATCGGCCAAGTTCGCGAAGCTGTTTCACCTATGTGAAAGAATGGAAGTTTGAGGGGAGGGAAATTGGATAAAAAAAATGTCGTAGGGAGGAATTAGCTTGCTACGATTGGCTCACCAATTTACATTAAACAGAATCAACATAAAACAGATAAACAAATAATGTATTCTCATTTTTTGGTCATGAATTTTACTACAATTCCGATAATGTTTCCTCAAAATACGGTCAGATTCCACATAATACACATTTTTGCATAAAATATTCTTGTTAAATAACTCAAAATATGTCCACCAATGCTTAATCATCCCAAACGGTTTGCGGGAAATTGTCAGTTTTCTATTACTGTATTCTCCGGTATATAGGTCGCACTTTTTTTTCGTTGTTTGCGACGAATACTCAAGTGCAACTTGTTTTTTTTTTCCACGACCTTTATGATTTTCTTAGACTATAGTTATGTAAAAAAGTGACATAAGCTTTTTCTTGGTTTCTGAAAAAATAAAAAATTGCGTCCCAAAAATATAACTTACCGTATTTTCACGACTATAAGGCGCACCGCATTATAAGGCGCACCCTGAATGAATGACACATTTTAATTTTTTTTCCATATATAAAGCACACTGGATTATAAGGCGCCCTGTTTATGTTGGAGAAAATTTAAGACTTTTAAGTGCGCCTTATAGTCGTGAAAATACGGTATCTATTTTCCTATTCATTGTGTATTGTGCGACTTATAGTCTAAAAAATACCGTAAATATAGTCCAGTGACTGAATAACAAGAATCAAGACTCCGACCTGAAAAATAAAATAAAACGAACAAAATTCAACACACAGTAAACGGATTGTCCTACTTTAGGGTAAAATTGACTTCCCGCTTATTCCCCAACGCAATCATCTCGCCGCCTTTATGTCCGGACGAGAAGCCAAACGCGAAGCCATGCAAATTCGCTGCCGTCTCGCCTCGTTGGGCCGACTGCGGCGACGGGTCGGAGGCGCTTGTTTTCCCGGCGTTTTAATGAGGCGCCGTGAGGGGATGCTGAGAGGAAATATCAGCGGGAGGCGGCTTGAAGGAGGGGGGAGGGACGCACGCCACGCTTTGTAATCCACAAGGCCGCTTTGCCAACGCACGCCAGCCATCAAGTGGCGTATTACCATTATGGACAATTTTGCCCGCGCCGTTACCGCTTTCGATTGCGAGCGCCGACGCTTGATACGACAGTTGGAACATTTGGTAAACAGTTTGTGAGGCGGAAATGGACACCCCGCCATGTACTCGCTACTCACTGCTCTCGTAGTACAAGTTCGGAAATTGTCCCCCAGCCTTTTTGGATAACTTTAACCAGTTTTTCTCAGTCATGAGAACTGATTTTTTGCGTAAAAAGTTTCAATTTTAGAATGTATAGTAAGTACCGTATCTACAGCCTCCTTAAAATTGCCTTAAAATGGTTGAATTTGACAATTTCTCGCGTATAAGCCGCCCCCTGATTCTCAATTTTCAACTCCATTGACTGGTGAAAAAGAGTATTGCATGTCTTGTGCGCATATAAGCCTTACCCTTGATTCAGTCGTCATTTTTTCAAGTTACAAATACGGCTTATATGCGAGGAAATACGGTTGCCTTGATGTCCAACATAGTAAGAGCTGTTAGTCCTTGCCAAAGGATGGAATTATACAATTTAAGGTACAGTAAAGTCTTAAAAGTCTCTATAGAAAGTCTTGTGCGCATATAAGCCGTACCCTTGATGAGTTATAATTTTTTCAAGTAACAAATATGGCTTATATGCGAGAAAATACGGTCAACCGCTTAGATGTCCAACATAATAAGACCTATTCGTCCTTGCCAAAGGATGGAATTATACAATTTAAGGTACAATAAAGTCTTTTAAAGTCTGTATATAAAGTATTGTGCGCATATAGGCCATACCCTTGATTCAGTCATCATTTTTTCAAGATATGAATGTGGCTTACATATGAGAAAATATGGTAAACCGCCTTGATGTCCAATATAGTAAGACCTGTTAGTCCTTGCCAAAGGATGGAATTATACAATTTAAGGTACAGTAAAGTCTTTTAAAAGTCTCTCTAGAAAGTCTTGTGCGCATATAAGCCATAACCTTGATTCATTCATTTTTGCAAATACGGCTTATATGCGAGAAAATATGGTCAACCGCCTTGATGGCCAACATAGTAAGACCTGTTAGTCCTCGCCAAAGGATGAAATTATACGATTTAAGGTACAGTAAAGTCTGTCAAAAGTCTCTAATTTGGGAGATTATCTCAATTTTAACTCTATGTCGACAGGCAAAACAACTCCATTCGTACAACGTAATAGTTTTACGTTCAACTAACACACAGACAAGTAAAATAAATAAATAAAGGATGAATTATCACGTTGGAAAAAACACAATAACCTTAATGAAAACATCGGCAGTGGGAATTCGAGGCGTTTCGGCACTGCGTGGAAATAAACGGCTACGGTTTCACGTTCAGAAACCTCTGGAAATTTCCGCCGATATACGCAGCTGCATCTCTCTTAAGAATTTTTCCTCGGCACCCCCCCCACCCAAACACAAAAGCATTCCTCTTCAGCTCTTGACAGCAAGCCGACCCTCGGACGAGAGCGAATTAGTTTGGACTCTCCGGCGAAAAAATGATATGGTTCTCGCCTCCAATCATCCGCGGCGTATAACACCCCTTTACACCGTGAATAGAGCCCCTAGAGGTGGTGGGGGGCGGGGGTCCACGGAGTAGACAAAGGCCGGCCTCCCTTGGAGACAGGCGGACACACCTGAATGCCTGATTGGGGAGCTAATCGTGGGTTGCTTCCAAGAGGAGTTGTAGGGCCAGAGGATTTGCCCGGGGAAGACCCGTGAAACTAAAATGGCGTAGCCCATTCTTCGGCGCCGAGGGGACGCCATAGCGACGTCTCAATACGTGGCGAGGGACGTCAAGGGGAGTAACAAAGACTTTAGATAGCTCTTGCCGTTGGGTCGACGGGCGGGCGAGTTCATGATGGGAGCAGCTCGATGTTCATTGGTTGCTGGGCGGCCTAGAAACGGGGAGTCTTCGCCCAATCGGGGTTCTTGGGCAGGCCGACCAATCAGAGGATGACAACGCCTCGGCGATGCCAAAAAAGTTGAGAGGCGAGACGGGATAGGTGGCCCAGAAATGACGCGAAGTCGGTTGCCGATCTCGGAGCCATTTTGGGGTTCGGCGCTGTTTTGATGCGGCCGGGTCTAGGCGCCATTTTGTCGGGGGGTCCCGACATCGCGCCGGGATTTTCAAATGTGACGGGTTGGGTGGGAAAATATTGTGGGGAAAAATTAGGGTTGCACATTTTTGTTTCATTTGAAATTAATTATTAGGGACACTAATGGCCAAGAAAATTGAACAAGAGTTTAAAGCATTTTTTTTTAAATTGTTGTGAACCTGAAATATTGTCTTTATTTTAAAAATACTTTTTAGCATTTGTTTTCTTTATAAATGTTGAATAAATTGATATTTTTCTCATAGCATTAGCAACACGATTATAATATTGGCTATTATCTATTGTTAAATTATATATTGCATTATTGTCTTGTGTACCAAAATAACATTTTTTAAGGCCATTAGCTAATTAAGATTTGTTTTTTTTTTAGTTTTGACCATCAATATATTTTGTAACAACATTTTCCTACATTTGTTTTTATTCGACTGTATTTTCAGTGTTATTAATATCCTGTAAATTATCCCAAAAACATTTACTTATTTGATCATTTTGATTATTGTCACTGTATTGAAAATTAAAGTTAAAAAAGGAACAACAATGTTCTCATGCTGCCCTTTAAATGCACTTTTAAAGATTTAATGGTAAATTGGCGCTTGTTAAATTGGCTGGAAAACAAACCACCGCAAGCCGATCAATAATTCAATATACAACTTGACTTTTATGTTTTTATTCCATGCGTGGAGAGACGGCACGTATTTTACCATGTACATTAAATATTACATTAAATCAAGGTATTACAGTATTTATAAAGCTTTTTCAGTTGAGTTTTAGCCTAATTTTCAAAACTAAAATGGATTTTATTCTGTAAATGTAATTGTTTTAATTCCTGTAAATTATTTTAAACGTAATTGCTGCTAACAAGTGTAACCAAGCTAAATTAAAATCTTTTTTAGGCTTTTTGGATTTCAAGAAGGCAAATAAAATTGAATGGTGAAAAGAAAATTAAAGTAGAAGATAACATTATTAATAAATATAACTACACTGCAGATTAATATTCGATGTAAGTGAACAAATCTCCTATAAACAAAAAGAGGGAATTAAAAACAATGGAAATCTAATGCAGTACCTTCTAAAATAATTTTAAAAGTACTTAAATACGTCATGTTTGTTTTATTTTCAATGGGTTTCAACATCTAAATTAGAAACCTATAGTTTAAAAACAATTTCAAATTAATTATGATTTAATTTGATTTATAAAAAAAATCTGGCAGTGACCTATATATATAATTTTTTAAATAATTTTAATTTACTGCATCAAAACGAGATTTACTTTCTTTCTACAAAACTAATTTGTTACAATGCACATTTTATAATGAATAAAAACAAAAAATATATTTTATTTTACAACATATCTGGTTAGTTTACCTAATTTTAATTTCGTATTATTCGCATTTGAATCCATATTTTAGCTACAATCGCCTAAAACAAAAGCGAGGAATATTTTCCTGTGTTTTAAAACATTAAAGGCACCAAATCAAAGGCTTGCAAATGTTTTTTTTGGCGGGCGCCTTGAAAAACAAGCGCGGATCAAAGCCGTCGGCGTCCTTGTTTCATCGTCCAATGGCGTTCCAACATTCCCCTCCCCAATCAGCCGCATTCATCCCGCAGGAAAACCTCTCGGATCCTCAACGACTCTTGACTTTCGTCGTCCGTGATAACGTGTCTTATTTTGAAATCCTCTTCCTGCTCAAAAAATGCGAAGTTAAGAAGCCACTTGTCAAGGGCCCAACATGAGGTGGACTGGGGTCACAAAAAAACCTACATAGGGGTCAGGGACCTGGGTCTTCAAGGTCCAGAGGTCAAGACCGCACTCTGACAAATCCAAGTACAAGCTCAAGGGGGGAAATAAGTCTGGCTGGGACCCCTGAAGGAGTGGGGGTGGAGGGGGCGTGGCTTCAATGGTAGCTTAGAGGCCCCGTTATCATACAAAAAACTCATAACGGGAGACACGAAGACGAAAATAATACATATAGACCAGAAATTATGACTTACTATTAGGGAACAAAACTAAAAGCATTTTAAAAACCCAAACCTGGATCAGGAACATCTCCAATTGTAATTATCGTCCCGGCCCGTCCTCCTCCTGACAACTGTGAGAGTTTGATGACCTCCTAAACACAAAAGTAGCAGAGCCTAACAATTATCGCCTTCAATACGTGTCTTATTTTGAAATCCTCTTCCTGCTAAAAAAATACAAAGTTAAGAAGGCACTTATCAAGGGCCCAACGTGAGGTGGGTTGGGGTCACAAAAAACCTACATGGGGGTCAGGGACCTGGGTCTTGGAGGTCCAGAGGCCAAGACCGCACTCTGACAAATCCAAGTACTAGCTCAAGGGGGAAAATAGTCTGGCGGGGACCCCCGAAGGAGTGGGGACGGAGGGGGCGTGGCTTCAATGGTAGCTTAGGGGCCCCGTTATCATACAAAAAAAACTCATAATGGGAGACACGAAGACGAAAATAATACGTATAGTCCAGAAAAGATGACTTACTATTAGGGAACCAAACTAAAAACATTTTAAAAACCTGAACCTGGATCAGGGACATCTCCAATTGTAATTATAGTCCCGGCCCGTCCTCCTACTGACAACTGTAAGAGTTTGATGACCTCACAAACACAAAAGTAGCAGAGCCTTACAATTATCGCCTTCAATACATGTCGTTCTCGCCAAGAGGGATGGAAAAAAAACGGCATTTTCTCCATTTTTTTTGGCACCATCAGCTTTTTGGAAATGCAGTGACACCTTCTCAGCCCACACTCGCTGAGTTTTTCCAGGACTGAAAGAAGGACTTCAACCAGGGAATACGCGGAATAATGACATCCACTTGGCGTGCAGTTTTCAGCCAACGGCAAATGTGTCAAAATTTACTTTCCGATACTTTCGTGTGCATCACAAGTGACGTGTGAAATTTCTGGACCTTCACATTCTAGCAAAAGAAATAAATAAATCAATATTCTACGTACGATGGAACAATTTAATAGCTTTATTCCACCTATTTTACATTTCGCTTCCCTCATTATTTTACACCGTTCCCCTATGAACAAAAAAAACGCAATACTGCTTACTGGTACAGTTTTAAAAACGGAAAATGGACCTATATATATAATCATATATGACCCTAAATTAAAAAACATCCGCGTTTTCATACTTGCAAATTATCCTGGGGTTAATTATTTGCGAAACCACAAAATGTAAATTCGACAGGCAAAAAAAATGGTCTAATCAGAGGGGAGCGCGTCGAATTAATTAATTGTCAGATCGGTTTTAAGCGTGGGTGGAAAACAGGCCTCCCATTGGTTGAGGGGGAGCCAATTAGAGGGCAGGGAGTGAGGACCAATCACAAATTAGAGAAAATTAACATGTTGGAATACACCCTGGATACCAAAAACTGCAAGTCCATTAAAAAGACACAGGATTGCTAAATAAAAAATTCGAAATAATTTAAAAAAATTAAAACTAGGTGACGCGCGCTTTAGAAAAATAACCAGTAAAATAGATAAATGACTAATATTCATAAATATTGAGCGCTTATTTCTTGATTGTTACTCAAAATATTTGTATATTTTTAGTTTTTGAGGAACCAGCTGTACTGTGAATTTCATTCTTGTACACAATGTCAATGAAAGCAACTCACCAGTAGATGGCAGAAATACTTGTAATTGTGATTTCTGACCAATTTGCTCCCATATATTACATTATATGGAAATATTTACACTATAAGCCCATGTTTAGGTTGAGCAACATGTGTTGTAGTAATTAGCAAAAGAAAATATGAATGAAAACTACTGCCAAATACTTAAAAATAGGACACGTAAATCCCATTTTGCTAACAGTGATCAACACAAGGGGAATATTTTTCTTGTTTTGAGATATACATATATTTTGAGATAGCATAAGTAACCGTTTAGTTTCACAAAAACATTGATTTTACTTAATCATTTTGACTTCGAATGGGAGATTTTTTTTGTGCTCGGTCAGCGGTCAAAGTGAAGAACAAAACGGCGCTGGTGATTGATTGGTCGCCGTCAGCGTTGTTTTTACAGCCGGCGTTATAAACGTCACTTGTTGAAATAGTAACTTAATGTAATTGAATTAAAAGCGGGTAGAAGACAAGTGCGGTACTCCGTTCTAATGAAAAACCTGACGAGCTACGACTACATTAGCTGTCACACGATATTAGCAAGTACAAAAAAACATGACATCACTACCATGATAATAATCAGAGACAATTTGGAGTTGTTAGAATTTTTTAAATGGTTTGGAATCAAGGGAAACCTTATTTCAATGTACTTGGACTATTTGATGACCCCGACCCAGACCACCAAAAGGTCTCCAACGACTTTCAGCGTCAGTTGCCCTTCAAACGCGGATGGCGTGGCGACTTGCCACGTTTTCTCGGTAAACACAATAACAACATTTTCATGTCAGCTGAGCCCTTTTCGGATAAATGTCACCGTGCAGGCGGACCACGACCTTAAAGTCAAACCGGCCCAAGCGGGAAGGTTAGCGCAGGGGGCAACACAACTCGTGCATTTCCTCCAATTCAAACATTTTTATTTCATTATTTTGTGTGTATCTTTTATGTATGGCAGCTGTGACCTTCTAATTTTTTTTTTTTTAGCTGGCGAGCCCTGAAGACAAACAAAACATTCAGAGCGTTGAGAGATGCTAATAAAAAAACACAACACTAAACAGCTTGCTTACAAAAGTTCTCATCTGGCGTAATATTATATGTAGCACACGTGTATGGATATTATATTAGAGTATTATAGTTTTGGCTCTACTAAGTTCATTTTCTGATATTGTGAATATACGGATGTTCGCATATCAATAATTAGTATCATCATTTCAATTCAGTATTTATTTCTTTTTTGTAGTGGAAATTTCTGGAGAAAAATGTCAATAAAATCTAGTATTTACAAGAAGCGTGCTTTTTATCAAGGTTGGAATATTTAGCCTAATAATCGGAGAGTAATTAACTCAGTCGTTACCTTGGGGAGATAAATTATAGTACAGAGAGGGATTAAAAAAATATTTATTTATTTAGATATATATTTATTTATATATTTATTTATTTTAGACATGTATTTATTTAGATATTTATTTATTTAGATATTTATTTATTTAGATATTTATTGATTTTAGATATTTATTTATTTAGATATTTATTTATTTTAGATATTTATTTATTTAGATATTTATTTATTTTAGATATATATTTATTTTAGATATATATTTATTTATATATTTATTTATTTACTTATGTATTACCTATTTATTTATGTCTAAAATGTCTTTTGCTGTGTCTGTATTCTCACCCTCTTGCTTCCTTGACAATAAACTTTCCCAACTACGGCATGAATAAAGTTATCCAATCTAATCCAATCCAAAATCGTAAATATTATTTAAGAGACACCATAAAAAAATACTGTCACTACATCGCGGTTATTCCTCTATTGCGGCATTTCTTTGACCCTATTAACCCGTGATAAACGAGGTTTAACTGTAACATTCATTTGTCACGAGTATTCCTCCACTTGCATCAAAATATTGACAAAATAATCTACATTATCATTAGCAATAACATTCGTATCCCAAATGTGATTTATTCCTGTTTCTTCTGATAAAAAACTATTTTTCCAGATGACAACTGTATTCCTCGATTGTTCGAATTACGTATCAATCCACGTCGTGCGTCCGATCCCATGTGTTGCAATTTACTATCCATAATAGTAGCATAACATATTGACGGCGCGTTAGCCCAGCCGTGTCCTCATCTGACCCACGATGAAACGTCAATAATTGTGACTCCGCTTCGTTCAATACTTAACGTCACGCAACCCGCGATTTTCGTTTCGCGAGCGCACAAAGATATCTCGATTGCAGACGGGATCCATTATCGTCCGTCTATGTCGCAGACAAACTATCCATCTTCCCCGCGCCGACCTTGTTGCTTACTCCCAGGAATAATAAGATGGAAAGGGGGTGCTATCCCTGCTAATGTCTGCTCCGGTCATTAGTATTTATTAGAAGTCCCGCATGCATTATCAAAGCCATTTAAAAGTTTCCCTAGCAGAAGTTGGACTGGAACATGGCCGACGCCGGCGAACAGCTTTCTGAGGCGGCGCAAGTCTCGATCGTGTGGCAATTAGACCTCGTCATTTGGGACAAAAGCCCGCAACGATGCGCGTGGCATCTGCCGCGTTTACCAATGGCGGGCAGCGGCAAGTAAAGTAGTCTTAATTCATTTTGTAATCACGCTCTTAACTTAATTTAGTCACATAGAACATCTATTCCCCGGGAAATGTAGCTAACGAGTGTCGTACTTTGCGTATAATGTACGTTTGATTTAATAACTATTCAACTGAATTAGCGAAAAGTCTATACTTGTGCGATTTCTTTTCAAATTGGAAATGATGATTCAAACTTAGTCGCAGTATTGCAATTCTTTTAAGAAACAAAAAACTGAGCGTATGTTTCGGAGAATTTTGACGGAGAAACGTGGGGACGCCAACCATTTTAGCACAAAAACTACTTTTTCTGTGTCTGTATTCTCACCCTCAATGCTGTTTTTAGCAGTCAGCAATCGAAGTAAGGTTGGTTTAGCCTAAAACTGCAATCATCGGAAAGCTTTCCATTATGTCAAATGTTTACATTCTAGCTCTAGAACACTTCCCGTTATTATCAAACCGGATTCGACCAGTCACATACAAACCCCTCAATGGTCAAACCGTTCAATACTTGAAGAAACTGATGTCATTTTATAGTCCTGTAAGGTCACTCTCCATTGCTGACCGCATTTTATTTAACGTCTCTCACACAATATTAAAAACTAAGGATGATAGAGCCTTTCGATTTGTAGCAAATCATGGAGGGCCCTGCAGACATTAAAAATGATATTAAAAAGATTTGTTAAGGCAGATTTTGCAGAGAGAACGGTTTATATTTCATCTTAAGTGTCTGTTTGTTCGGTCTGTATTGTTCATCATATAACGTACGCTGTGTAAATATACTTGACCTATTAATTAGGTCACCATTCCAAATGCTGATGTAATCCAACGTTAAGCGAAGTTATGAAGTAATAAAGTGTACCATTAACCTCTGCTAGTGAAGAAACCAAGTCATAATTTGGAAAATGGAAACAGACTAAACTCATTGGAATTCATATTGCGGCAACCCATTAAAAATAAACACTTGAAAGCGGCATTCATATTGAGAATCCGATTTCAAAATATCACTGAAGCCAATATTTAAAAGAATGTGCAAATAAGCTCTCCAGATGGAGTTTAAGTTCTTTGTGGTATGTTTGTTTGAGATTGACTGGCAAAATGAAGAGAGTATTTGTTTAAATCGCCATGACTCGAGTCTGTAAACGTCTCCTTGTACCTGTTTGCAGTGTGAAAATCAACATTATTTAATGGATGAATTCATGGAAAAACTCCATGAAGTTTTTTTTTGCAGGCTAGTAAGCGCAGCCGCACCCCGAAGCGATTGGACTCCAGCTGTTTCTACATCTTTCTCCCCTCTTTAACAGCTCCCACTTCACTTTGCTAACTAAATATATTACAGGCTATTAAAACTGCATTGGAGGAAATTGCATTTTTTTTCTTCTTAGCAAATTATCTTTGAAAAATAAGCAGTCAACATAAGAAATAAGTCGTCGTCAACGTGGATAAGTAGTCAGCATGAGTAAGTGGTAGCATGAGTAAGTGGTAGCATAATTAAGTAGGTACAAAAAATTGAGTTAAGTGGTTAGCGGCCTATGGAATTTTAGTGTAGTAAAAAATAAGTCTTGATTAAGTGCTTGAGTTGAGTATGGTGACGGGTATCGGGAAGAAACTGATCTTGAGTCTGTTTGTCTTGGCTGTTATGGTCTTGCTAGAGGGCAGCAGGTTGTTTAGTTTTTTAAAATGTATTATTATTATTATTATGAGGATACTGTTCCTATGACGAAGATAACATTGCTGGGAAATATTAGCAACGGGGGTGCCATGCCTCCAACGGAAGCGACCGAGTGACTTGTCGGTGAAAGTGCAGTTGCGAGGTGGAAAGGGGACGGCTCCCAGGATGTGATTATGCATGTACAACCTGATCTGTCAGGTTGGGCCGCTGATGTTCAGGAGCTTTATCTCCGAGATCCCAGTGATTAATGAAGCCGCCGCCGCAGCCGCCACGCGGTGCACGCGAGGCGGTGGGCGAAGGATGATCAATCTTAATGAGCTATACGCCGTCCTAGCGTTAACTATGGACCGATATAAAGCGCGGGGGCTGCTGGCGGGAGCGCTTCGCTTTTAAAATGCGATAACGAGGACGGACGAGGGGAAGCGGGTGGCGGCTTTTTGTATTTGACGAAGTCCCATGCACTTTTTTTTTGCTGCGTTGGGGCGGAGATGTACTAGAAACTTCTGGACGGAAGCTATGCTTATCTTAACTAAAGATAGAGTGCTAACGGATAGGAATAGGCATAAAAAAATACATTTTTCGGACTATAAGTCGCACTAGCCAAAGAATTCACAATGATGAGCAAAAAACTGGTCTATAAGTTCCATTTTCGTTGGGGCGTAGATGTACTAGAAACTTCTGGACGGAAGCCACGCTTATTTTAACTAAAGAAACAGTGCTAACGAATAAGAATGACCATGATTTATTTTTTATTATTCGGACTATAAGTCGCACTAGCCAAAGAATTCACAATGACAAGCAAAAAAACTGGTCTATAAGTTCCATTTTTGTTGGGGCGTAGATGTACTAGAAACTTCTGGACGGAAACCATGCTTATCTTAACTAAAGATAGAGTGCTAACGAATAGGAATAGGCATAAAAAATAAATAAAAAATTCGGACTATAAGTCGCACTAGCCAAAGAATTCACAGTGACGAGCAAAAAAAAATGGTCTTTAAGTTCAATTTTTGAGGAGGATTTTATTTATTTTTATTTAACTATAGCCTAAGAATTAGAGTGAAAACAAAATAAAACACCTGAGTATAAGTCGCAGGCTCGCCAAACAACGAAAAAAGTGCAGAAAATTCAGTAATAATCAATGGTTAAAATTGACACGCAAACATAACTCTTTCTTTAAGAGGCTAAAATAATTACTATCTAGGGATTGTTAAGCATTCTGCTCATTATCACTGTGGAGTGATGTATAAGAGCAACTACACGGATAATGGTGGCGCGAAAGCACCACCGCACCGAATCCATTTGCCACCCTGTCAGCAACTCCCGCGTGTGCATATTTTACACCACATCTGTCTCAGTTCCACTCAAGCTGGCGTACAATTTTTCCCAGGCTTCAACACAGGAAACAAAACTGGCGAGCGAGAAGAAAATAGCGGACGAGCTTTAATGAAGCCTGCCGTGATTAATGGACTTGGCGAGCCTATCGCTAAACGACTCGCGACGACTCACTGGAAGTCCTTTGCGTCTTCTGAAATTTAAATGACGAGCGACGTCTCACAAATATTGCTGAGGCATGTTTAGCTTGGCGCTCGCTAGGAATTTACCATCAGATAAGATTCGACACTCACGCGAAGCTAATGCTAATGGTCACATCGACTCACTATGTATGTAGCATTTTGAGTTTTTGGATCATTTCAAAATATGTACGCCGTATAACAACTATTGGATGGGATTTTTCAAGTACTGTATTTTCACGACTATAAGGCGCACCGCATTATAAGGCGCACCCTCAACGAATGACACATTTTAATTTTTTTCCATATATAAAGCACACTGGATTATAAGGCGCTCTGTCTATTTTGGAGAAAATGTAAGACTTTTAAGTGGGCCTTACAGTCATGAAAATGTTTTTTTTTTGCAAAACCGATCCCGTTTTACCCATTTCGGCTCTCGGTCACTGCTAGCTCACGAAAACGTTCACATGTTTGCGTTTTCACTATATAAATATAGCGTGTCGGCAAGCAATGTACATCTACAGAATCTTGAATTTAGTGCTTACTGATTGGATTAGACTTTTAAGTACGCCCTATGTGAATAAATGTGCCGTGTTGCATTTGTACGTTTTTAAAAAAATCTAATTGCTTAATAAGGGGAATTGCAATCATTTACAAGGGGAGTAATTGGCCGAGGTTGCCAGGTATACAATCAGTTTTTTTTGTTTGTTTGCTATGCTCACCGCAAAGAAAAGTAATCCGCAGTAAACGAGTAAGTCTGACTGAATTTTAAGATACACAATTGGATGAGAAACCGCCGCGTTGATCTTAACTCGGCGGGGCATCTTAATTGCGTTCACAGGGGGCGCCGGTTGCTTCGCTGATAAGGTCTGATGTGAACTGACTGGAAGATGAACTCCCAGGGCAGGCGGGGATCCCGCGTGTCGCCACGCGTCGCCGCCCGTGGTTGCCTAAAGTGAGCCCATTGGCTCCTCGGGTGAGTTGATTTAATTTATTTCTGTGGGCAGAGGACCAATTGGGGGCCGGCGAGGGGTAAGCAAACGTTCAGTGTCTGATCGGAATCTTGTTTTGCAAAATGGACACGTCAAAACACAATAAAAGAGTGCTCTGGGTTGAAAATGGACAGATTTGGGGGGGTAGGCAAGCAATGAAAAGAATATGGAGGAGAATATTTCTGTCGAGAGATGAAAAATTGATGTTGGACAAGTTTGGAGAAAGAGCAAATGGGGCTTTAGTGTTTAAAATGGACTTATTCGATTTATACCCAAGTCATTTAAAATGGATGTCCGCCTACCTAGAACAACCTCCGCTTCATATAACTTTAAATCAAGTAATATAACGACCTTTATATCGTACTATTATGAATTTAATCCTGTGATATTACAACGTACGATTTAATTTTCATAGTATTACGACTTTTACCTCGTAATATTACAATAATAGCCTTCCATCTGGTAATATTGTGACTTTAATCTAATATTTGGACGCTCCTATTTATTTATTTTCCGGCAACTGAAATCACGTCAATGAGAAAACATATTTACCAATCCCTCGCAGCCCAAAAAAAAGAAGCCCACATTTCCTGATTTACGTTCTTTTTAAGTAGTTAAAGGCATTTATATCAATCCAATTGCCGAGCACGTCCTTGCTGAGCTCAACACTTGCTTCCCCGCGACTGACATTCATCAGGACGCGAGCATTGATTTGAACGAGGCGCTCGATAGACCCGGTCGGGCTGGCCGACTCGGCCTATGGCCCGCGTTCTTTACGAGACCTTTAATCAACTATGTCAGTCACCGACTCTCGCCGCCGCGGAGTGCGTCCGGGCCAGCTGCGCCCGTTATTTGAGTTCAATGGAGGAAGGAAAAAAAAAAAAAAGCCAACGTAAAGAGGAGGGGAAGCGCACGCTGTCGACAGACGGGTATTACCAGGAGTGCCTGCTGTGGGCGGCGAAACAAGGTGTGCAAAATTATAGAGCGGCGACTGAAACATCACAGCGGGAGAGGAAGTTAAAAGTGCACACAAAGCAGACGGCACGCCGCCGTTTCCCTTTTGCGCGTTTCAATGCAATTCATTCAGAATGTGTCCATGGCGTTCCGTAAAATTGACATCACATCAGTGACATAAGCAAATAATGGCGATAGGCTATGAATGTATGCTGCAGATTAAAAAAAGATAATAAATTATGGTCCTACCTCAAATAACGCAAGCATAAATTAGCTACAAGTGTTTCTTTTGCATAGTAAAGACATCATTCTAAAAAATAATAATAATAATTATGGACCTACCTCAAATAACTCACGCATAAAGTAGCTATAAGTGTATGAGTCGTTTTTTTGCATAGTAAAGACAGCATTGTAATTTTTAGTTTAAACTACAGTGGTCCCTTGATTATCGCGACTTCACTTATCACGAATTTACGTAACGTGATTTTTTTTGCTATTATTTTTATTTATTTTTTAAAGTTCATAAATGTGAAAATCCACGCTGAAATTCATAAGTGGACGCCACTCTTGCTACTAGGACTAAGCCCTGAAGGAAAAAAAATGGTAGTTATACATTAACCGTGATATTTGAGGGATTACTGTACTCGAATTTTGCGCTACTTTTACTTCAGTGGTTATTTTACAGAATTTACAGTTGTAAAATAAACCAAAAAGTGCAAAACACACTTAATCATCAGATTTCCATTGAGTCATATGACTCCTGCTATACTATACCTTAAATCAGGTCGTCAGTTTCAACTACGCAGAGGCAAAACATTACAAAAAATATTTTTACTTTATAGTTTGTATAGTTTTGTTTCTTTTGTTTCTTTTTAAATACGTTGACAGGATTTGATCCCTTTCAGACGCATTGCATACGGCATGGCATGTTTGCCTGACAATTGGACACGAGAGTGGCTAACGTGACTCGGGCGCGTATCGACAGACGTGCACACGGAGAATAAAACGTGCTCATTGAAGCAGAGCGAAGACAAATTGCTGCCTTTGAAGCAAAGCGGGATCAAAAGACCAGGCGCAATTTCTGCCACTGTCTTGTTTGCGCCTTGTCATCTGACAAAATATCCCCACCCAGAAGCAAACACACTTAGCGGCCCGTTGGATCAGGATGCCGTCGGCATCAGTCCGCCTCGCCATCAAATGCCAAAAACGCTCCAACCTTCCCGCCGACGTGTCCTTGGGCGAGGAACTTGTTAAGAGACGACGACAACACTCGAGAGGACGTCTCAGCTCTTTGCCAAGCAATCACTTGAAAACGTCAGCGACCAGTCATTGCGGATCTTATCCTGTGAACTGTACTATCGGATAGCCTAAGCTACGTATTTAGCATTTTGGGAGCTACATTTAACGCAAAAAAATAATTAGTCGGAAACACGTTGAAGACAGTTCGCTAAAATTTCAAGACGGCAATTTGACTACACTGTAAAAACCGGAAAATCTTATTGGTTGTGTTTACGAACTATTTTAACCCGACGTAAATGTAATCGTGGATTAGATTAAAGTTTATTCATACTGTACTGGGGGAAATTCACTTTGTTATCGTCGCAAGAAGGTGAAAATAAATAATCTTATAGCCGGAATCTAAAAAAGTAAATAATCTTGATTTTCAGTTTTGAGAGAATTTGGCAGCCAATCAGGTAACTGGATTAGATTAGATTAAACTTTATTCATACTGTACAGTGAAAATTCACTTTGTTGTCATCGCAAGAAGGTGAAAATAAATAATTTTATAGCCGGAATCTAAAAAAATCTTGATTTTCAGTTTTGAGAGAATTTGGCAGCCAACCAGGTAACTGGATTAGATTAGATTAAACTTTATTCATACCGTACTGGGGAAATTCACTTTGTTGTCATCGCAAGAAGGTGAAAATTAATAATTTTATAGCTGGAATCTAAAAAAAAATAATAATCTTGAGTTTCAGTTTTGAGAGAATTTGGCAGCCAATCAGGTAACTGGAGTACATTTTACGAAAAAAGGTTGACTTCAAACTACAAAAGGTACCTGAAGTCTACTTTACTTCAAATGTTGAGTTTTTTTTCTTAAAAATGTAGGTGAAATTGCTTGACGTAAACTTTCGAGTCTATCTTTAACTTTTTAATCACTGCTCTCATAATTTTTTTTAAGTCTTTGAACCGGTGGACTTGTTCTGACCTCTCAGTTTTGCAGGTTTATTGATATTTTACCATTCTAGCAGATGTTAAACGGCGCTGCCATTTGGGTTAATTGAGTGAAAATGTAATAATTGCAAAAGATGGTTCCGTTCCTCCAGGCGGCAGGCTTCCGCGGACAAATTCCGGTTTTGCGACGCCGTAACAACCGTCAAACTATAACGTTCTGGGCCTCTTAGTAGGAGGTCAACGCCGCCGTGCGCGTATAGGCTTAATGGATCGTGACAGCCTATTCAACATGCCGGAGGCAGCAAAAATTCTCATTTTATAGAGCCAAGAATCCTGTCTAATTATCCGTTTGCAATTCTACCTACAGTCTCATTTCAATGTAGCGCAGGCAGGCCGCAAAATAATTGCTTTTCTGCAATCTACGAGTTCATTTGCCTTTGTTTTATTGATCGCAATGAGTCGGGGATGTGGCGGGGGGGGTCGGCGGCGTGCGTGGGGGGGTGAAAACAATCTAATCCTAAATGAAAAGCTTCATTAAATGTGAAAATTGTACCGGGAATTGCGAACATCTGTTTCTGACACGTCCCTCCGTCATAAACTCCAAGGTCGAAACAAGACGGCAGATTCAACGAGCGGGCCGTGAATCAACGTTGTTGACGATGGCGGTGGGTTTTGGGATTGGGGGGGTGTCGGTAAATAGTCGCAGATAGTTGGAGTGGATTCGCATCGTTGGCTAAAGTTAGCTTGCTTCTTGAGAGGACTCAATTAGAAGCAGTTGAAGCCAATTCACCGTTGGATTAGCCTTTATATTACCGTATTTTCACGACTATAAGGCACACTTAAGTCTTAAATTTTCTCCAAAATAGACAGGGCGCCTTATAATCCAGTGTGCTTTATATATGGAAAAAAATATTTAAATATGTCATTCATCGAGGGTGCGCCTTATAATGCAGTGCGCCTTATAGTCGTGAAAATACGGTACATAATCGTGTGGCATCTTTAAAGTGCTGTAGAAAATAAACTATTTCACCAAGGCTAGAGTCTGGGCTTGAACCCTTGATTTTAGAACTGTCAGGCTAAAACCACCCATCCACTATGCTGCCCTTTACTAATTTAAGGAAAAAAATAATGGCAAATTAGTCTTTCCAAACTCAAAGTTGCCCAGATCTTGGTTCTTATGAGGGTATAAGCATATTAGTCCAGTCCTCTGTTAATAAGTGTAATGCTTAAAATATAAAAACGTTATCATTTCAATTTGCATTTGAAACAAATTGAGGAAAAAAAACTATTTTAATCGCGAGTTAACTATCGATCGCAATTAAAAACTTGCCTGACAGCACTAACATACATGCACATATATATATATGGGCTTGAACCCTTGATTTCAGAACTTTCAGGCTAAAACCACTCATCCACTATGCTGCCCTTTAATAAATTTAGGGGAAAAAATGGCAAATTTGTCTTTGCAAACTCAAAGTTGCCCAGATCTTGGTTCTTATGAGGGTTTAATATGTGGAAAGCTTAAAATATAAATAGTTTTTGATGAAATCGCGAAAAAAACTATTTTAATCGCGAGTTAACTATTGATCGCAATTAAAAACTGACAGCGCTAACATACATGTATATATACGGTAATTTTAAGTTGCAGGCTCGGTCAAACTAAGAAAATAGTGAGAAAAATACGGTAATTGAAGACAAAATCTTGCATTGCTAATAAAACCCGATCAAAAAGGCTCTTCCACGATCTTCGAGCTAACCACTAAATTTAGCCTCTCGCAAAATACGGTAATTGAAGACAAAATCTTGCATTGCTAATAAAACCCGATCAAAAAGGCTCTTCCACGATCTTCGAGCTAACCGCTAAATTTAGCCTCTCACATTTCTTACCTTTGGGATGTCCCGGATCGCTGAACTCGTACTTCCCCATCCCGACCGTGCGAAGCATTTGCACGCCGTTGAGGGCCTCCTGATTGTCGGCGGTGGCGGCGGCCGCGGCGTGGACAGCGGCGCCTTGTCCATTGGTCAGCTGGATGAGCCCCGGGTGTTGGGCGCTCAGGTGCCCGTTGCCCATCAAGCCGTGCGGGGGCGCGTGGACCATGTGGTTGGACGGCGCCGTGGCGTAAAGCGGCTGGCCCGGCAGGCTCATCACCATGGCGGGCGGCTGCGGGGTGGACTGAGGCGTCAGCTGGAAGTGAGCCGTCATGAGGGGGTGCTGATGATGGGGCGGCGGCACCGACGTCACCCCGATGATGGGCGACTGCGCCGTTACGCTGTGATTGTAAGAGGGCAGATGAGGGAGCGCGTAGGTGTGGGGAAGGAGGCTAGGCTGGCTGACGGCGGGGACCGGCGCCACCCAGGCGGGACCTGCAACGACGAAAACAGGAACAAAAACATTCAAGACATTATTTTCTATTTTCTCCGCCGTCGGTTTAGGTGGATTTCTCCGATCAGAAACGTGGGCTGATTAGCGGCAATTTTTTAGTAAGTCGTCGACAAAGCTGGGAACGCCAGCTGACAGCGAAGGGTTTGAAGTCGGCTATTAAACGATCAAATGGGATGAGAGGCGAGCGTCGGGAGAAGACTCCAAATTGACTGAAACGCAAGCGCTGCTTCGGTGGGAGGACGCGGGTGGCGAATCAGAGGGGGAATAAAACATTTTGTTTCATACATGCACTCACCGTGTTATTCAGTCCTTCTAAACGTAGCAGGTACAATATTTTTAACTTCAAAAAAATAATTTGCAGTCTCTCCAACGGCAAATTCTTTAGTATTTAGCTTGCTTTAGTCTGTCGTTGGAAAAAAACATGTCATCTTTGTCGCTATTTTGCATCCTCTTATGTAACGTTTCCCAACTCGGCAGCAGAAAAATACTCCTGGACACGAGATGAAATAATGTATACATAATTAAAAAGTACAATGACTATAATGGATATTAACATGTACTGTTTACACAGTCTATATTCATATTAATGACCCCCTAACTGCACTTGGTGTTCATTGAACTAATTTCAATGTGAATTATCATGCATAAATACATGCGTTAGGTGGATTATAATTCATACAAACATAAAAAAAAACTGCAATTTCTCATATATAGTATGCATTCTTTTTTGGACCATGAAATTAAGGTTCTGTGGACATTTAGTTATGAAAAAAAGTACTTTGCATACAAATCTGCCATGTTTGTGAAGTATATTGGCCATTAGTGTTGTTCATTTTGGGGCTTTTACATCATTTTCTAGTATTTGACTTTATTCTACTAACTGTTAAGGGTTTAGAAAACAGGAATATTTTTCCCTCCCTTATGTTTAATTAACCCCGTGTAAGATCAACATGATGATGAGAGTCAGCACATGGAATGTGCTTTTAAAGCCACAGTGGACTGTGTGTTTTTCCGCACACTCGGAGCCAATCATTTCCTAGCCTGAGGCGCTCGGGGCGTTGGGAAGACAACTATATTGCACCTAAATGATGCCTCCTTGCCATAGTATGCCTCCCTGCCACCTGCTAAAAATAAGCGAGCGATGAGTCAAAGGGCCAAAGTCTAAATGGCACTTAAAAAAGAAAAGAAAGACAGAAAAGGAGACATTGGCAATATTCATGATGCTGGAGGTGCTGATGGAGAAGTCACAAGTCAGTCAGGTAACGGGTACTGTCCTGAATTTCCATATAGATCTACACATGCATCTATATAGATACATATACACATGCATCTATATAGATACATATACACATGCATCTATATAGATACATATACACATGCATCTATATAGATACATATGCACATGCATCTATATAGATACATATGCACATGCATCTATATAGATACATATGCACATGCATCTATATACATATGCACATGCATCTATATACATACATATACACATGCATCTATATACATACATATACACATGCATCTATATACACATGTATCTATTTACATACATATACACATGCATCTATATAGATACATATACACATGCATCTATATACATACATATACACATGCATATATATACATATACACATGCATATATATACATATACACATGCATATATATACATATACACATGCATATATATACATATACACATGCATATATACACATATACACATGCATATATACACATATACACATGCATATATACACATATACACATGCATATATACACATATACACATGCATATATATACCTATACACATGCATATATATACATATACACATGCATATATATACATATACACATGCATATATATACATATACACATGCATATATATACACATATACACATGCATATATATACATATACACATGCATATATATACATATACACATGCATATATATACATATACACATGCATATATATATATATACACATGCATATATATACATATACACATGCATATATATACATATACACATGCATATATATACATATACACATGCATATATATACATATACACATGCATATATATACATATACACATGCATATATATACATATACACATGCATATATATACATATACACATGCATATATATACATATACACATGCATATATATACATATACACATGCATATATATACATATACACATGCATATATATACATATACACATGCATATATATACATACATATACAAACATACACATGCATATATATACATACACATACATATATACATACATATACACATACACATGCATATATCTATACATATATACACACTTATTTATATATGTATATATATATATATACATACACATATACATGCATATATACATGCATATATACATGCATCTATATATACATATAAACACATACATACACATACATGCGTACATATATTCACACACACACTGATTGACGTCCAATTGGTTTGAAGTCGGATCGAGCTAAGCAAAAACTACGGCCCAGGCGACCCAAGGGGTGCCGTAAAGTTGCAAGTTGTGTGTCGGACACGGCAACCCAAGGACTCGCCGTACATTTTGCACTTGACGGCGCTTTTGACAAGGCCTGTGAAGACCACTAATGTGCTTTTCCCGCATGTACGATTTTGACAGTTTCATAATCATATGCGCCATTAGTCCGCCGCGAGAAAAAGCCCGCTGAATTTGCCGAGGACTTACCCGTAGCCTCGCCGTCTCGATGCTGCTTGCTAGGCGGCTCGTCCGTGTCCCAGGGCGTCAGCTGATTGATGGGCGTCTGTCCCCACCTCACGCCCGGAGTGAGCAGCAGGCCCGGGCTTTGGTTGTCCCCGGGAGACACCTGCAACCACAACAACTACTCATTAATGCTGATTATCATTAAACCGATATCATTATCATAATTGTGTCTGCGCCTGGTTATTTTTCGGCTAAATAATCGCCATTTAATGACATCCTGTTGAAGTAAAGTTAGCTGTTTCAACACTAAATCAATTACAATTCCCTGGTTTAGCTTTAGCTTCATTAACTGGAATATAAGTCCAATCTGTTTTAACAGAGAGGGCTGGCAGTGGCCATTAGCTGTAATATCAACACATAAATGCATGATAGTTGGTAATATTCTTATAGGAATTACATTTTTTTCCCCTAAAGTAAAACCATTGTTTTTTTTCTTACATAACGGCACATATTCTGGAATAAAAGATGGAATAATACAAAAAATAATACAAAGTTGCATTTTTGACAGCCACCAAATACGACATTGTTGCAATGTCATAATAATATAACATTATTCTTGTAGGATGACATTTTTATGCGTTAAAAACAAAACATGACATTCCTATTTATATAAAAGTAAAAAGACATTCCACTATTTTATAACATTGTGTCCAAACACAACCAAGTTAGAAATTCTGGCCCAAAAGATTGAGACGTCCTGCCGAATAATACATGTTAATGTGTCAAAGTCCAGCTGGCTTTGCCAAAAACAATTCTGGAAAACAGTGAGGATTTTCTTTGTCTATGAAAATAAAGTGATTCTACTTTTGCACCTGCTATGTCACAAAAAATAAAAAATGGATTTTGCGAGGACCAAATGTTATCAGGCTGGAGCAGGCTGATGTAACGCTGGCTCAATCGCTAAGGCGGACCCTGTGGGACATTTTTTTTTCTGCCCCATTTTACCCAGCGCTTGAGAATTTGGACTCTACCGATTGCCGTGGGTTTTGGAGGGTTCAGCGCCGAGGCCGGATTCCCCTCCGCTTGGCCTCGGAGTTAATAGAAAAGACCCGGATCCCCCGTGAGCGGCGCTCCGTGCGCGCCATTCCATTATCCTGACTGACCCCGCCGTGACGCGGTTTGGCTTCGGAATTCACAAGCAGCTTTGTCGTACACATCCCGACCGCTAGCATCGAGTAGGAAAACGGTGTCCAAACAACGGCGCGCTACCCACTTTTTGTCACCAAGGACGAAAATATCATTAAAAAAAGAATCTTAAATATGTCATGGAACATTTCTCAGCTTTAATATCTTATCTCCAATCCATGTAGGAAACCGTTGAATTTGAGTATTTTGTTTTATTTCAAAAATAAGCCTATGGGATGAAGACCAAAATTTCTTCGCCGACATTTTTTGACATTTTTGCTTTGTTTCGTTAGTGCGATTAAATACATATTTCTTAAAAAAAAAAAAATACAGTCTAAAGTTAACTTCCGACATTTTTTCTCAATGCAAAAAATCATTATGTATTTTACAATAGCATTAAAAGCTGTTTGGCATTGAAAAAAAATCATGTTTCACCACCAAGACAACGATAGACGACCAATCCATTTTGACTGGTACTTGCCGTTAGGTCAATACTTAAAATTACATAAAAAAACATCTTTTTTAAATTTATCTCATACCAATCGTCTATTAAAAAATAAAGTTCACCCTCGAGACTGGTACTTGCCGTTAGGTCAATACTTAAAACTACTTTAAAAACCTGCTATTTTTTTAAAATCTCATCCCAATCGTCTATTAAAAAAATTATTTGGCCCTCACATTTTAACGAAAAAAAACTTTGGACACCTTTGGATTTGGATCAAAACTGGTCGTGACAGTTTTAGTATCTGTTTAGTTTTTACGCCAAGTCATATTAAAAAAAAAATTGTAAGCAAGCATTTACACGTCAGCTTTCCCCGACAGAAGCCATAAAATAAATTGTCAATAAAAGTACCCCTAAAAGGGATCCCTGAGGAACGCCCCGCCCCCTCCCGTTGCAACAATGTTATGTTGTGGACTGAAAACTCAGTTTCACACGGGCAGACAAGTTGAATGTGTGTCCAGTCAAAAGATAAATCCCTACCGGAGCAACTCTGACAGTTGTGTGTTCGCATGTTCGCGTTCGTACGATGGGAGCCAAAGACCCCCCTGCCCCCCCCCCCCCCAAAAAAACCACAAAGACAAAGGAGTGATGGAGCGAGGGAATGAAGCCCGAGAAGATGAGCTGTCAGCTCCTTTTGTCCACTTCAAGCTGTCAACGCAAACGCTTTGCTCTGAGAACTGCTCCATTCCGGAGACTCGAGGGGGGGAGGTACGAGGGGGTGGGGGGTGAGATTCCCCGAGTATATCCAAGGTGAGGAGACGTTGCTTCCATCCCTGCGATTGGCTTTAATGAGCCGACCTCCTTTTCCCTCCGCGGCGAGGGAAAACTCATCATTAACGCTTCGAATTGACCCTCTTAGCGAGTCTAGATATACGCGGCCTCGTTAAGAGTTTACCCCAAAATACCTGAAAACAAACAGGATTGGTTGCAGACTCGGATTTGGTCAGATAGCAAATCTCAATTTAAAAAAATGGGAATTTACAGAATTCTACCGGGACAAAATACGCGTCGTCAGGTGGAAAATGTGTAGAGATTAGCCGTTTTAATTGTTTATGTGGCTTTGAACTAGCAAGTTTTCTATAATTTAACAGCAATGGTGAACTCGTGTAGTATCTGCAAGTTGCTAATTAAATAGCTAGTTAGAAAAGGTAAATGTATTCATCTTGTATTTGGGAAATTTCAGCTAGGGTGAGAATACAGACACAGCAAAATACATTTTAGACATTTTTAAAAATACCATAAAACCTAAACAAAAATAAACCAACAATCAACTAACTGACTGACCTGAGCCATTCATATCTAAAAAAAAATATTTAAAAATGTAAATATAGAATGAAATAATGGACAAGCTAAATAGCAAAATGGTTTATAGAAAATAAATAAATGTGAATTGACTGAATGTTACCGAGCAGAAAACGATGATTCATCGCGAGGAATACAAACAAGTCTGTGTCATGACTGCAAACTGTAAATACACACACTCTGATACACACACTGACAGAAGCAAGCTATTTTTTTCCATATTAAGACAAGAGACAAGCGGAAAAAAATAAAAATACGATGTAGCTGAAGCTTCTGGGATGGTGTGACGGCACCCTCTGTTGTAATTATGTTTTGGGTATCCAGCAACCTCATTAAAAATGGTTAACCTTCGATTTTAAAAGGCTATTTAATTCCATATTATGCTGAAAAGATTGAGAAATACTTGCAAAAGGGTCTCAGCAGGGTTCCTCCAAATGAACATATTGCAACAATTAACTTTAAAAAAATCTCATATTTATGCTTAAGGCGCAAAATAATAACAGGCACTAAAAAGATATTGCATTTGGAAATAAAACTTGCTCAATAAATAGTAGAATTTAAATAACGTGGGTAAATCTTTCAGGATGTAGATTTAGATAAGTTTAAACAATAAGGAATAAAATCTGCCCTCCCAAATGGAACTTGGCAAGTGATTCCATATGATTGGCCACACCTCCAACACTGATTAGCCAATCACAGAGCAGCACCGAACAAGACAATGTTCCGACTCTGGGTGTATTTAAGGGTTTTTGATGCATTTTAAAAAAAAAGGTGATATGGATATGATACTACTGGTCTTTAGTTTGAAATACGACTATATATAATAAGACTACAACTCGCGTGGCGTTATTTACGTTAAAATGCACTAGCACGTCCACAACTCGGCTCATTATCTCAGGGGAGCGACGTGTAAACAAATTTAATCAAGAGTTTATATTGCTCCCACAGTAGAAATAACACTGGTTTGTAATTGCACGTGAGGAAGAGGAGGAGGAGGAGGGTGGTGAATATGGAAGGAAATGAAATTCATGAAATCCGGCTGCACGCTACTAGCGCTTATTTCCCCATTTCTTCCTGTGAGCATGTGGCCGAAATCTGGGGGGAAATACATTTACTGTACTTTTTTTTTTTTAGATTAGAGTAAGATTCAACAACAAAAAATAAATGGCACATTTTTCGGAAGGGGGAAAAAGTAGGAAAATATTTCTTGGTCCGCAGCACATGTTGAAAATATTGATATGGGCCTCAGAGTTAGCTTAAGTTCGGCGTATTTTGAAAAAAAACTTTATAGTCTATTTAAAAAAATAAAATTGGAAGGATTTCGAGTTGAGTCTCTGAGAAAAAATAAATAAAATGGACACCCCTGACACCAAAAGATAGATTAAAAATAACATTCAATTAAAATTGGTCGCAAAAAAAAATATTAAAAGACTTTAGGTAAACTCAAAAAATACAAGGAAAGACTATGAGGAAAAAGGAGGAAGAGCATGCAAAAAATGGACACCCCCGACACCTAAAGATAGAGATTAAAAATAACATTCGATTAAAATTTGAAAAAAAAAAATTACAGCACTTTAGGTAAACTCAAAACATATAAGGAAAGACTATGAGGAAAAAGGAGGAATAGCGTTCCAAAAAAAATGGACACCCCCGACACCTAAAGATAGAGATTAAAAATAACATTCGATTAAAATTGGTCACACAAAAAATTAGCGGGCGAGGCCCCGCATTGAGCCACGGTAACGAGTCATATTCAATCTGAGTTACGGGAGAGGCTCCGTCTCCATGGCGACGCGCCGTCACCTGAATGCGAAGCCGATTAGTTCCGGGCGTCCCCCGCGTGCCGGCGTGTCCAATCTGTTGGACCGGAACGCCGCGGCGCATCACACAAAGGTGAGTAAACAATGAGAAAAAATCTAAAGCACCGTTTTTGGCGAGCACGTTAGCGGCAAAGTGGTCATATGCGGATTGATATTGGCCGCGATGACAAGCACGCTAGCGTTAGCGCCCATACTTGTGCAAATCGGAACGTGGTGGGGAAGAGTGGCAGCGGATCAACATTCGTTCAGCCCTCCCACTTCAAACGGATTGGACATCTAGCACGTCAATGGCAGCGAATAAGGTAAACTGATATCGATACAGATGGATTTATTGTCATACTTTAAGGTCGTGTATCAGATTTTGCGAGTCATTCTATGAAATATTATTGCTCTAAGCATGTCAAAAGATTATTATTATCTAAATATAATGTGCATATTTAAAAATGTAACTACTTTAAACTAAAAATCGTTCCTCTCCACTTGATATAAATCCAAAAAAACAGGTAAATGGGAGTTTTAGTCTAAGTCCTTTGTCTTGTGGCCATGGGTCCATTGTCCGCAATATTTGAGGGATTACATTATATCAGATTTTTGCAAATCAGGTCCCAAATCATAGCAAAAAATGACAACAGCTCATAAAACTTCAAAGTTGGGAAACACTTATCTCAACACATAACTTTTCTTCACCGCCATAAATGGTACCAAAGACTACTCGTCCAAAAACGACCCACGTAAAAACCTCAAAATTATTTTCAAGAAACTGCAAGATTCCAACTTTTCCGTCACCAGAGCTTTGCAACACATATCCGACGTCCACGTACGCTTTCCGGACCGACGGTCGGACACGGTGAAAAGAACCCGGTTGGCTAAAGCGTAGATGCTCTGCGGATACGCTGGCTGATTTCCAGCCCGGGGCGCGGCCGTCAAAAAATTGCGAGATTGCCGACATGCTCGAGTGGGAAAGCGGAGCTAATGTCCTCCGAGTGCTCAGACCTCTCGGCGCTCGCAAACCTTCCTTTTGTGTTCTTGTTTATACGTGAGGCGTCCCGAGGGCGACCGTGGTTCGACTCAGTCGTGGGGGGCTCCTTCGTGTCGTGGTAGGAGTTTATCGAGGGGGGTTCCCGTTGCCGTCGACGACTTTGGCGGTCCGGAAATGTCCTACGGCCTGACACCATCTCAAAGAAGACGAAGATCCATGAATCGGAGTGGAAGTCTACATTGGCCAGATTGAATTAGCCTCAACTAAAGGGGTTTTGACAGTGAAATAAACATGAACTATGGCCGAGCCATATTTATTTCATGTCAAGGTTTAGCATGACTTCAATATGGAAGATATGGAGGGGAAAAGGAAAAAATACTTATACACTAATCTTTTTCTCAACGTATTATCAATCTTTAGAAAAAAATCATATTGTAATACAAACAAAGAGTTGCAGAAATATGTTAGATTCTGATAACTGCACAGACCGAACGAAGGCTTTAAAAAAATGACTGGTTTTCAAATAAACAGACGGAAAACGGTCAAACACCATTGAGCGACTTGGTCAGGACTTGCAGACCCCTCCATCCTACTAGCACGCCGTCAACTCGCAGGCATCGGGCCAAACGAAACCCCCGCCGCGTTGACAAAAAGCCCGAAAACGCAGCTTACAAAACGTCTCCAAAGCAGATCGAGACAAGCGCGACGGCTTTTTGTTTCCCGACATGAGAGGGATTAAGCGCAAGCAATTGAAGCAAACAAAAAAAAACAGGCGTCCAATGGCGCCGTGAAAACCGCAGGCTCCGCCTATGGCGATTGCCTTTCTACAAATGTGACTAATTAGCGGCGTAATGCGGCAAAACGCAAGGATTGCATTCATCCTTGTGGAGGTTGGGAGTCAATGAAAACAACTGGCTAGCACTAAGGATAGCGTATCGTGCCACGAACTTTTTACGAGTACGCCACTCAGGTGTACGTGGAATCGGTCGTTTGCTAACAAGTACTGTTTATGACATCGCTTGAAGTCGGGAAGAAAAGGGTTCAATCACAGCAGGACTAAAGCAAGTGAAAGTGACTTCAAAGACCAAACAAAACCCAAACAACAACAACACGATCGTAATGCACCATTTATCTTGCAGAAATGACTTCAAAAAGATACTGAGGAACCAAAGAGGCTAACGAGCTAACGCCTGAACATCAAGTACCAATTTTCCCTTTATTCATCTCAGCATAATGAAAAACTTTGCAAATGTTATTTAAAACAATTGGTCAGTTTCATCCAAGTAAATAATGGACTGTAAAACTGAGTAATGCAAATATATGTAATTTTTTGTTGTTGTTGTCTTGTTGGCTAACTTTGGGAACTTTTCTTACTTCGTTACAACCGTCTCTTATCCGTCACAAAATGGTTCTGCATTTTAATTAAGATAAACCCCATTTATTGTTTCCGTCCTAAATAATGCCATGAAAACCCGGGATTTTAAATGCAATGACAAGGACCCCCATGACACAAAGCATTCCTGCGAACAAGAGAATTCTCATTTGTCCGTCTTAAAAAGCCGCTATTTTAAGGTTAAACGGTTCCTCGCCGTTCTTTCAAGTGCAAGCACCAAAATAATTTCAGAGCGGCTTCAATTCTACCTTTAAGCTTTCCATCCTGGGGGGCAACAACCGCCTCGGCCCCCCGCCAGCCCCGCTCAAAGGCGGCTTTTTATCGGACAAGATGAAGCGGTCAGCGAGACCCCCAGGGGCTCGCAGCAAGCCCGGGGGGATCCGGGTCTGACCTGGCAGAGGCGCGGTGGGGGTCTTTAGAGTGCGGCAGGTGGGGGAAAACAAACTGAGCTGTGAAAGGAGGGAGCACCGTTTTGTGTGTCTAAAACTGCGAACAATGCTAACTTTTCAAATGCTAATGCCAGTCCATACAAATGGCACAAGATATTTCAAGGTAAACGTCAAGCAAGTCCTGAAAGGCCATAGACAGCAAATTCAATTACTGTTATTTCGAGACCATACGGCGCCCCGGATTAAAAGTCTCAGTTACGGGTGTGATTTCTGTATTTAACACATTCATAAGGCGCGCCGCATTAGTGGGCGTAATGATGGTAGCAGGCATACATGCTAAAAGATACGCTAGCCTGCAGAGAGGCCGACAGAAAAAGACTGCAGAGAGTGATCAACACAGCCCAAAAGATCATCAACTTCCCCTACCTACCCTGTCCAGCTGAAGCGCAGAGAGCATCATAAAAGACAATACCCATCCTGGCTTCGACCACGTCAACCTGCCGCCCTCTGGAAGGCGCTACAGAACCATAACAGCTACGGTAGCTTGGACCACAACAGAAACAAAGTTTTTGAAGCCTATTTTTTTGGCAACGGAAACCTGGAAGCAAACAAAATCCATCATCAGTTTCTCCTGCTGAAATTTTAAGCAAGCTTTGCAGTCATTTGCATCCACGCTGGGCGAACCTCGCACGCTACAACGCTAGCCGAGTGAGCGGAAAGGATTTTATTGGGTTTAAGTATGGGTCTAAAGCAAACGTTTTTACTCGCTCAAGCATACCATTCCTCAAAGTGTCCTCACGCCGAGGGCCCGCTGAAACATGGATTTCATACATGCTTTAATCCTTTAATTTGATCGTCCAAATCCACCCTTGCTTATTCGCACTGAGTGCAGTAAATCTTGCATAGGTTGAAATGTTTCTTTTAT
Source organism: Stigmatopora argus (assembly GCF_051989625.1). Classification (NCBI taxonomy): domain Eukaryota; kingdom Metazoa; phylum Chordata; class Actinopteri; order Syngnathiformes; family Syngnathidae; genus Stigmatopora; species Stigmatopora argus. Next base: position 11,862,505 of record NC_135405.1, on the reverse strand, counting down.
TGGTCTGAGTGGTATTTAAGTAACACAATTTCTAGGTAAAACTGATCAATTATCAGTACGTTGACGGAACGCCATTTTAAACCGATGACCTCCCCTCGATATAAACAATAGCGACTCATGAGGCTAATTTCCCTGAATGTGACTTTGGGACAAAGTTCCCATCTCCCCAAGTTCAATTTGCTTTGCAGACACAGCACACAAACATAAATCCAGCGTCGGCGGCACGGCGTAGCGACGTAGTAAACAATCAAGATGGCCGCACTTGATATTCCGCCGCGATACATCCCACGCTTTGATGGGCTCTGATGGAGATTCCGTGTAATACCTGCTGCCGGCATTCCATTAAGACACATTTTCGCCGCAAGGCCGTGCGGAACTTTCTGTTCCACTGAGCACAACAATTTCACTTTCCCTTTCTTCTCTTCTGTTTTTTTGTGTTGACATTACTCTTTTTTATTATGAAAGGGGTGCCATCACCTCTCCCCGGATTCCAACACCGACACACATTGAGCTATAGTGATGGATCACTCGGCAAACAGTTCATCGCTAAGCGTGGTCGTTCTTGCCGCCTCAAAAGCCAATTTGTAACTGATTGAAAAGTAGAGAATAAACAAAAGTTTTCCCCCTCGCGCACTTAAGCGTCACGAGTGAAGCATCGACAGCAGAGATCAATGCAGCGCGTCGCGAGTAAAACTCATCTGGCATTGTGTTTGGTCGCACCATTGATCTTGTCCACAGACCCCATGCCGGGGCCCTCGCAACGGGGGCGCAGAAACGAGCTGCCCTCATCAACAGAGAAGCAAGCTTTACAAAATAGCTTTAGTTTACTTTGTCGGGACCTCTATGACAAGATTGACTAAAACGCTGATGAAATTTAACGGATTTAACAGTACGGGGAAAAGGCTGCGTTGTGTGACATCATGTTTAGCTAACAAAATGGCCTTAAAACTATGTTATGCGCGTTTTTGGTTTGGTGATGTCCAATCTATCGAATTCAGTAGCTTATTTAGGGAACATTAGGACTTTTTGTGTGACATCATGTTTAGCTAACAAAATGGCCTTAAAACTATGTTATGCGCGTTTTTGGTTTGGTGATGTCCAATCTATCGAATTCAGTAGCTTATTTAGGGAACATTAGAACTTTTTGTGTGACATGTTTAGCTAACAAAATGGCCTCAAAACTATGTTATGCGCGTTTTTGGTTTGGTGATGTCCAATCGATCGAATTCAGTAGCTTATTTAGGGAACATTAGGACTTTTTGTGTGACATGTTTAGCTAACAAAATAGCCTTAAAACTATGTTATGCGCGTTTTTGGTTTAGTGATGTCCAATCTATCGAATTCAGTAGCTTATTTAGGGAACATTAGGACTTTTTGTGTGACATCATGTTTAGCTAACAAAATGGCCTTAAAACTATGTTATGCGCGTTTTTGGTTTAGTGATTTCCAATCTATCGAATTCAGTAGCTTATTTAGGGAAGATTAGGACTTTTTGTGTGACATGTTTAGCTAACAAAATGGCCTTAAAACTATGTTATGCGCGTTTTTGGTCTCGTGATGTCCAATCTATCGAATTCAGTAGCTTATTTAGGGAACATTAGGAATTTAAGAGTAGACATTAAGGTTTATTTATCAAGATTCTACAAGTTTGTCCTCGGACTATTGTTTATGTTTTGCCTAACTTTCAGAAGATTAATTTTCAATTCTCCGCATGAATCCTATTATCTGGCAATTCTAGCACTCCACTGATGTTGTGCTCACTTATGCAAACAGACAACCGGATTGTCCTCCATCAATCCACAAAGCCGAGGAAGTCTTTTTCAACTTACTTTCTTCCCCCTTTGGAGGATCCCAAAAGTAAACCACCTTCACACTCTGCTGCCCGGATTTGATTTATTAGCTCCTTGCCGCCCGTCTCATCCCGTGGTGGACTAACTCGCTATTTGCATTGAATGGTGAAAATGTCAGCAAATCCTCCCCCTGAGAAGATGATCCTACCCCAAACGACCACGGGGGACAAACCTATCTTCAACGGTGTGCCCTTCAATTCTTTAGCTATTCATCACGGAACAGGTCCTTATCCGACTTTTAGGTCTTGGGTGGTCACGTTAGCGCCGGGGTTGGGTTGTAGGATCACGGGTGTCGGGTAATGGGTTCCAGCTGGAACGATTAATGGAAATGTTAACGGATCAGGATTTGGAGTTAAGGGTTTTAAGGTTTTTAAATCAATCTGCAACCTTAATACTTACAACACCTAAGGTCTGTTGGGATACATTTTAGATGTGGTCAGTTTCTGGGAGAGAGCCAACAAACTATTAGCCCGCTAATGAAAAGCGCCGCTTCCTGTTTT